>NC_060149.1:825366737-825666737 GCF_021461385.2 Schistocerca piceifrons | reverse complement strand
TACACAGGTTGCGCTTCAGGCATGGCAACAAATCACATTTGGAGGTGGTTTTGCTTCCATACCATCACGAAACAAGAGTGTATTCGAGGCCTTGTGGGACACATCTCATACTAATGTCAGTGTTGGACGTCAGTTCCGAATAGAATGAAAGTGCAATAATTTAGTACCTGCTATGTGATGAGTATCTCCGCAAAGACTGATAAACACTGGACTGGTGCTTCATGGTGGAACACTTTCCATATCCGTCAATGTATCTGGAGAGTAAGGATTTACTCATTCAGCTCTACTTGCTTCTTCAGTATAAAGACTCCATTCTAAGAACTTCAAACACCAGTCGGATTGCCTTGGTCTAGTTTTTCCACTGACTTTCCTGAATATCTTGAGCCAAATGTCGAAATGGTCCGTTTGAAAAGCTTACAGCCTATTTCGTGCCCCATCCTTGCCCGTCTGAGCTAGTGGTCCGTCTCTAGTGAATCTCTGTTGCTTTACTGTATCATATGGATGATTGTAGTGAGTGTTTGCGCAGTATAGTGTTAGGTTTGCGTTTTTGTAGACAAGAAAAGGGGTAGGGCGGAAACAGATGCCGTGTCATAGCCCATCCCTCTTAAAAAGCGCCAGGAGGATCTTATCCCACTATGTCCCGTGTGGATTGCCATAAACAGTGTCACGTGGTCTCACTTCAAAACACATTCCAAAGTAGTTTGAAAACTAACTCAAGGCATTTCCGCGCCCAGGAGTTCAGAAACTGTGCTGTGTCCATTGTTTTTCCTTCATTGGCCATATTCCGGTGGCGAAAATGTCCTACATAGCCGCGACGTCATTGACCTCAGATTTGGAGACGGGTAAATCATTTACTGCGCTTCAAAAACAAAGGTAGAAGATAGTTATTTTGGAGACTGTGGTAAAGTTTAATCATTAGCCAGTTTGACAGAGTGTTTTGTCATTGTGTTGCAATAATGGTTATTTGTGACTGAATACGGTACATAAATTTAACATGGTATAATTTATTTCGAAAATCCTTATTCTGTAAGGTGATTTGCAAAACCAAGGTACCTCATCGTCAGTCTAATTGCGATGCTGCCGAATGGAGCCCAGGCATTTATTGTTAGGCCACAACACGTGTTCCTTCCATATGTGTGCTGTGGAATACTACTCTCAAGCAAGTGCTCTTCGCGAAAACTGACAATGAACAGGCATGAACTACGACGCTATGATTAACTGTAAGAGGCAAGCACCGTGTGTCAACTTTACTTTGTCGAAAGTTCCCCAGCCAGTACTGTTTACGCAGTATCCTTCCAGGAGTATCTTGACAATTTCCTGATGGCTGCGGGATGTTTTGGTTCTATCAGAAATATACTGCCAGCCTTATACAAGCTTTCGCGGTCAGTGCCTCTACATCTGGTGTATTTGTGTACGCGACTGTGTGTGCTTTACAACTACCATTTAGATTATTTTTCTGTTTGAAAGGCAAACGTGACCACATTTCACTTCCGAGAAGACGCGAAGGTTAGGAACTCACAGGATTGTGTAGGTTTTAGAACTTACTTTCGTTAGCTCCAGCTGCGACTACTGACAGTACTGTCTTGGTTTATATGATCTGCCGTGAAGTGGTCACTTGCCGACATAGGAATGATTAAATCTGTATAAAGGAAAAACACAAAATTTTCCAGATATAAACAATTAATCCCACAAAAATATCCATTATTTTGGTTGCATGTGTGTCCTCAAGCATTATAAAAAAAAATGTTGAGGGTAACATTTTTACAAAACTGACTGAATGTGTAACGTTTCCTTATTCCTCGTTACTGTACAGTTTCGAACATGTAGTCATTTTAAATCATTACGCCGGCCACGGTGGCCGAGTGGTTCTAGGCGCTGAGTCTGGAACCGCGCGAGCGCTACGGTCGCAGGTTCGATTCCTGCCTCGGGCATGGATGTGTGTGATGTCCTTAGGTTAGTTAGGTTTAAGTAGTTCTAAGTTCTAGGGGACTGATGACCTCAGATGTTAAGTCCCATAGTGCTCAGAGCCATTTGCACCATAACATTACGATTTGGGTCACCACCTACGCACCCAAACCATCTACATCTACTCCGCAAGTCACCTTACGTTGCGTGACGAAGGGTACCCTGTATAACTACTAGTCATTTCCCTTCCTGCCCCAATCGCAAACAGTGCGAAAGAAAAACGACTGTCTATATACCTCCGTATGGGCCCTTATTTCCCGTACCTTATCTTCGTGGACCCTACGCGAAATGTTTGTTGGCGGCAGTAGGATCGCTCTGCAATCAGCTTGAAATGCTGGTTCTCTAAAACTTTCTCAGTAGTGTTCTTGGAAAGGAATGTCTTGTTCCCTTGAGGGATTCCAGGGATTGCCACTTGAGCTCCCGAAGCATATCCGTAACACTTGCATGCTGATCGAACGTACCGGCAACAAATCTAGCAGCCCACTTCTGAATTGCTTCGATGTCTTCCTTTAATCCGATCTGGTACGGATCCCAAATACGAGCAGTACTCAAGAATAGGTCACACCAGCGTCCTATATTGTGGTCTCCTGTACTGATGAAGCACACTTTATTAAAATTCTCCCAACAAACCGAAGTCGACCATTCGCCTTCCCTGACACAATCCTCACTTGCTCGTTTCCATTTCATACCACTTTGCAACGTTACACCGAGACTGTGTCGAGCAGGGCACTACTAACGCTGTATGCGAACATTACGGATTTGTTTTTCCTACTCTACGTCTGCATCTACCTGGTTACTCTGCAAATCACATTTAAGTGCCCGGCAGAGGGTTCATCGAACCACCTTCATAATTCTCTATTATTCCAATCTCGTACAGCACGCGGAAAGAACAAACCCCTATATCTTTACGTGCAAGCTCTGATTTCCCTTAATTTATCATGGTGATCGTTTCTTCCTATGTAGGTCGCAGTCAACAAAATATTTTCACATTCGGAGGAGAAAGTTGGTGATTGAGATTTCGTGAGAAGATTCCTCCGCAACGAAAAACGCCTTTTTTTAATGATGTTCATCCCAAATACTGTATCATTTCAGTAACACCCTCTCCCCTATTTCGCAATAGTACAAAACATGCTGCCCTTCTTTGAACTTTTTCGATGTACTCCGTCAGTCCTGTCTGGTAAAGGATCCCACACCGGGCAGCAGTATTCTAAAAGAGGACGGACAAGCGTAGTGTAGGCAGTCTCTTCAGTAAATCTGTTACCTTTTCTAAGTGTCCTGTCAATAAAACGCAGTCTTTGGTTAGCCTTCCCCACAACATTTTCTGTGTGTTCTTTCCAATTTAAGTTGTTCGTAATTGTAATTCCTAGGTACTTAGTTCAATTTACGACCTTTAGATTTGAATGATTTATCGTGTAACCGAAGTTTAACGGATTCCTTTGAGCACTCATGTGAATGACTTCATACTTTTCGTCATTTAGGGTCAATTGCCAATTTTCCTACCATATAGATATCTCTTCTAAATCGTTTTGCAATTTTTTTTGATCTTCTGATGACTTTACTAGTCGATGAACGAAGCGTCATATGCAAACAACCTAACACGGCTGCTCAGATTGTCTCCCAAATCGTTTATAAAGATAAGGAACAGCAAAGGATCTATAACACTACCTTGGGGAACGCCAGAAATCACTTCTGTTTTACTCGATGACTTTCCATCAATTACTACGAACAGGAAATTACTACTGACAGGAAATCACGAATCCAGTAACATAACTGAGACGATATCCCATAAGCACGCAATTTCACTACAAATCGCTTGTGTGGTGCAGTATCAAAAGCCTTCCGGAAATTGAGAAATACGGAATCAATTTGAAATCCCTTGTCAATAGCACTCAGTACTTCGTGCGAGTATAGAGCTAGTTGTGAAACTTCCTGGCAGATTAAAACTGTGTGCCGGACCGAGACTCGAACTCGGGACCTTTGCCTTTCGCGGACAAGTGCTCTACCAACTGAGCTACCCAAGCACGACTCACGCCCCGTCCTCACAGCTTTACTTCTGCCAGTACCTCGTCTCCTACCTTCCAAACTGTACAGAAGCTCTCATTCTGGAAACATCCCCCACGCTGTGGCTGAGCCACGTCTCCGCAGTATCCTTTCTTTCAGGAGTGCTAGTTCTGCAGGGTTCGCAGGAGAGCTTCTGTAAAGTTTGGAAGGTAGGAGACGAGGTACTGGCAGAAGTAAAGCTGTGAGAACGGGGCGTGAGTCGTGCTTGGGTTGCTCAGTTGGCAGAGCACTTGCCCGCGAAAGGCAAAGGTCCCGAGTTCGAGTCTCGGTCCGGCACACAGTTTCAATCTGCCAGGAACTTTCATATCAGCGCACACTCCGCTGCAGAGTGAAAATCTCATTCTAGAGCTAGTTGTGTTTCACAAGAATGATGGTTTATAAATCAGTGTTGACTGTGTGTCAATAGACCGTTTTCTTCGAGGTAATTCATAATGTTCGAACACAATACATGTTCCAAAATTCTGCTGCATATCGACGTTAATGGTACGGTCCTGTAATTTAGTGCATTACTCCCACTACCTTTCTTGAATACTGATGTGACCTGTGCAACTTTCCAAACTTTGGGTACGGATCTTTCGTCGAACGAACGGTTGTATATGATTGTTAAGTATGGAGCTATTGCATCAGCATACTCTGCAAAGAACCTAATTTGTATACATTCTGGACCAGAAGACTCGCTTTTATTAAGTGATTTAAGTTGCATTACTACTCTGAGATTATCTACTTCTATGTTACTCATGTTGGCAGCTGTTCTTGATTCTAATTCTGGAATCATCCGCATTAACTTACATTTTTCTACATGTAGAGCTAGCTGCCATTCATCACATCAGCTAGAAATTTTGTCTGAGTCATCTTGTATCCCTCTACAACCACTCAACTTTGACAGCTTCCCGTACACCACAGTGTCATCAGCAAACAACTGCAGACTGCTGCCCGCCCTGTTCGCCAGATCATTTGTGTATATAGAAAATAATAGCGGTTCTGTCACACTTCTCTAGGGCACTCCTGACGGTACCCTTGTCTCTGATGAACATTGTTCCACAACTGACCGCGATGTTTTAAATGCGCTTATTTGCTGAAATTGTACGGTAACGTGGAATAAATTGACGTTTCGTACTCAGTCAGTTGTGGAACAGTGTTATCCTTTAAAAATACAGAAAACCTGCCTAACTCTTTCTTCCTATGCGTTATCCACATATCTGGAGCCCACATGTAACGAACATTTGTTCATCCTGACCGTTGCATTATTGTATTTCTATGACCATCACGTTAACCCAGCGAGGGACAGGAATTCGTGTACGCCAGAATCGTGTAAATTTTGTTGCGTGTGCATCGTCTTTCAACAGTCTGGCAGTCGTTTTTCTGAGACAGAGTTGGAGAATCAGCTGGGCATTTGTCGTGGCGTCTGTAGAAAATTCCCTAATGACGTCGATAAACGAGATGCAGCCTCAGATCGTTCTGTTAACCCATGCAGATGAATGTGCATTTCCCTCGAACGAAAAGCTAGTGGTTGAGATTGTGCCGAGTCGCTCTTAGCTTTTCGAAGTCCAAAGCTAGCGGTTGTCAATGATATTACCAATACTAAGTTATCGAGAGACATAATCATACTATCTTTATTTCTATGCCACGACGTTTAGACACTCTGAATGCAGCACATAGGCGCTTCACATCACTCTGAAGTCTCAAAAGTTAGAGATCAAATACTGTTCTGTAATTCTAATCATTCGTATATTTTTTGATACCTATCGTATCAAATAAAATTCATTTCAGAATGACATTTTCAGTCCGTAGCGGAGTGTGCTCTGGTATGAAATTCAAACGAATCATTCACTGACGAACGTGAAGTATATTTACTAACATGTGCGAAAACTGCAACACCAAGCAGGCTGTATGTGGCTGAAACTAGTGTCGAATCATCCTGGCAAATTAAACCTATATGCCGCACCGAGACCAAGCTCGTGACCTTGGCCCAGGCACTGGCTAAACTATGTCTCAGCAATATCTCTTCTTCCAGGAGAGCTCCTGTGAAGTCTGGACGATGGCAAATGAGGTACTGGCCAAATTAAAGCTGTTGGAACGGGGCATGCGTCGTGTTTTGATAGCTCCGTCGGAGCCGGCACGGTAGCTCGGCGTGTTCGGTCAGAAGGCTGTATGCACTCTATATTAAAAAAAAACTGAGTGAAATATTCAACGATGAACTTGAAGGCGTGTCATGTGATGACCGCCCAGACCGAATGAAGGGAATAATGACGAACGAAATTAAGAAAAAGAAAATCAAAGTCTCTAGAGCAGTTGCTCGCGGAAGGCAAAGGTCTCGGGTTCATGTCTCTGTATGACAAACAGTTTCAATCCCCCAAGAAGTTTCGAAACTAATTTCAGTCACATACAGCCTACCTAGTGTTGCAGTTTTCGCACATGTTAGTGAATATACACTGGTGACCAAACTTAAAGCAACAAACCGCTATTTCCCCGTCCTGTGTTGAATTCACGTTATAATCATACAAACTGTCGACCAGAAGTCCGTACGATCGCGTTCTTCACGGAAGACGGCATTCCGTTCAAGGGACAACTACGCCAGCAATGACATCAGGGCACCTATGAAACGTGGTAGTGTTTACGGGGTAGTCCCACATCCACAATCGCTGTGTATACAGCCACAGACGATGCAGTTCAAATGGTTCAAATGGCTCTGAGCACTATGGGACTCAACTGCTGAGGTCATTAGTCCCCTAGAACTTAGAACTAGTTAAACCTAACTAACCTAAGGACATCACAAACATCCATGCCCGAGGCAGGATTCGAACCTGCGACCGTAGCGGTGTTGCGGTTCCAGACTGCAGCGCCTTTAACCGCACGGCCACTTCGGCCGGCGACGATGCAGTACTGCATAGAGATGGTGCCTACCAGACCCTCTGCGGTGGAGGGCCATAGGAAGAATGGAAGCAGGACAGCTGATGTGGCCCGATAGCTTAATGTGTATCGTTCTGTTGTTTCTCGGATGTGGCAACAGTTAATTGAGACCGAAACTGTATCCCGAAGACCAGGGCAGGGTCGACCACGTGTGACTTAGAAGAGCGGACCGTTATTTGGCTGTAGGGGCACGACGGTACCGCCTTAGTATTGCACGGCAACTGGCATGTGATCTCGCAGCGTACACTGGACATTGTTGTATCGAGGCAAACGGTGTACAGAAGGCTTCGGAAGAATGGCCTTTATTGTCGGAGACCTACTGTATGTCCACCTCTGACGCGTCCTCAGAGAATGGAACGTCTAGCGTGGAGTCATCAACATGCCACCTGGACAGTCGAACGGTGGGTCAGTGTTATTTTCAAAGATGAGTCCCGATTTAGTCTGGAGAGTGATTCTCGATGGATTCGCATCTGGAGGGTGATTCTCGATGGATTCGCGTCTGGAGGGAACGTGCGACATGATATCAGGACCCAGCCATTGTGCAAAGAGACCAATATCGAGGATAATTCCTAATGGTGTGGTCAGGGATTACGTTGACCACTCGAACACCTCTTCGTGAAATTGTACGGTTAAATCGGCAAGGTTTAATTGCTGTCAGGTATCGTGTCGAGATCTTTGCACCTCACTTGCGGTTGTTGTGAGGTGCTGTGGACCCAGACATCGCATTGATGGTCGATAATGCTCGACCTCATAGAGCACGGGTGGTTGATGTTTTCTTGGAAACAGAAGTACTGCACGCATGGCGTGGCCTGCTCACTCTCCCGATTTGAATCCCATAGAGCATGTCTGTGATGCACTAGAGAGACTGCTTGCATTACGTCAGCATCCACCGACCACTGTCGAACACTGCGAGCAGCTGTGCAGGAAGAATGAGCGTTATTGCCTCAAAATGAGGCTGATGACATCATTCAAAGCATGCCGCGTCGTTGCTAGGCCTGTATTGCTGCCACAGGTGGTCCACCCCATACATTAAGCAGTTGTCGGAATTTGTGTGCAAATCTGTTACGTTGGAAAAAACGAAGAACATATTTGTCTACCGTTATGCATGTTGCAGTTGTTTACATTTTGTATTTTTTTTACATAGTAACTACTTTACTGTCACCTATTGATACTATTTTGTGACACAATAAACGCAATCTCGCAAAATTTCCGTTTGTTGCTTTAATTTTGGGCCCCAGTCTACTTTACGTTCGTCATTGAAAGATTCGCTTGAGTGGTCGCATAGAAGAAAGAAAACTGGGCGTCGTTTGTATTCCGACTATCCAACTGTTTTTACCCACGCGGACTGGCAACAGCTCTATAGTACTCGCGATGGCAATTTTTGCTGCTTGTGAAACTGGTTCGGGTTTCCAGAGACAAAGACTACAGTGGGCGAGCGCGGTGCCCATATTTGACCGGATGGCTGTCGCTCGCAGCAATGCGCAGTGTCCCGTGCTCCTTTTGTGTCTTCCTTCACTTGTAAGGCATCGAACTGGCAGTGGGAAGTTCCTGGCTCTCAGATTAAGCGCATGGCAAAAATACATCTGCTTTCTTTACAGATCATTTTCCTCGTACCAAGGTGTATAAGTGTACTCACCGTATTGGGTAGCTGTAAATTTGCACGGCCCTTAACCTCGTAGCCGGCCGGAGTGGCCGAGCGGTTAAAGGCGCTACAGTCTGGAACCGCACGACCGCAACGGTCGCAGGTTCGAATCCTGCTTCGGGCATGGATGTGTGTGATGTCCTTAGGTTAGTTAGGTTTAAGTAGTTCTGAGTTCTAGGGGACTTATGACCACAGCAGTTGAGTCCCATAGTGCTCAGAGCCATTTGAACCATTAATTAACCTCGTAACGTGCAGTATGTGGGATTCTTGTTCTAAACGTGTGTACATTAACTCGTCTGTAAATATTCTGCCGGGAAAAACAGGGTAACGATGCGCTACGCACCGCAATGTGTCTTTTATTATATCTCTGACGGAATATTTCTTTTTGTATTTCTGTTGTTATAATTGTGTGCACAGGAGAAAAAAATTGGATGGAGTGGTGGGTGAGGGGCGGGGGTCTTCATGAAGATGAATAATTGACTTAAACCCCAGTCCAATGGACAAATCAATATCAACACTAAGCAGGCAAAATATACTTGTGACATATGCTACGTAATATTTTTCGAGGATTGCGACTAATCAGTAATTCACAATTAAAGACCAATGTTTTCAGCAAAACACGCTTTGTTTTCGTCGGCTGCATGTTTCAACGGACATGTCATTATCATCAGCTAGATTTTTGTACGATTTTCACCCAAAATTTCACACGTGATATCCTACTTGTGATGTGTTTGTGCTTGCCAGGGACCTGACAATGCCGTTAGTTGTGTAACGAAAGTAACCGCTGCCATTGCGATCGACATGTGCTTCTCATCACATATTCGTATATAACAATGTTACGGTGCATGCTCTTGAACCTATTTTACCACGGCTCTGGTAAGAGTCAATCACCACTGAAACGACTCCGTGTTTCAAAATGTTCAAATGTGTGTGAAATCTTATGGGACATAACTGCTAAGGTCATCAGTCCCTAAGCTTACACACTACTTAACCTAAATTATCCTAAGGACAAACAAACACACACATGCCCGAGGGAGGACTCGAACCTCCGCCGGGACTCCGTGTTTCACGGTGCATTCTGCAACAGGTACAATTCCTTGCAGTTAAATGTTCCCTTGGCCTAATATTAATACTCTCGCCCTACATACGCCCTTGTAATGGCCAGAGTTTGATTATAGTTTCTCACACTATTATGATTCGAACCAGTTTGTTCCAATTCGGGCGCCAAGATACTGCTGCCCTCGTGTCCTCAGTTACGGAGGTAAAAGAGTAGCTAATATCAAGACGCACATCCAGAATATTCTCGTTGATATTGCTGTTAATTTATAAACTAAATAACCGTAAAAACCAATCACATACCACTGTGTGTGAAATGTTAAACATTCGCTCGCTTTATGAGTTCATACGGACCACTTGAGTCACACCGAGTGAATTCGTTCCTGTTTATTACAATCTGTTAACTGGAGACCCATATCCTAGGAATACATTCATGTCTGCTGACCAATTCCTGCTAGTAGCTGAAAGTAGACAAGTCTCAAACAACGATGACTCTTAATTCCGACCTATCAACTGATTTACTCATTTACATAAAAAATGGCACCTCGATTATCATACCGCTCTAACAGCAATGAAACCCGTTTGTGTTGTTCCGTTTTCTCTCTGTCATGGCGTAGATTTCTTTCGGTTTCCATATTGTGCTGTTTTTTGGGGCAAGTCTTGGGGAAATGTATGGAATCGTGGATGTCGTAACAGCAGCCGGCGACGCTTTCCGAGAAGGCTTGGATTACTGCGCCGCACAGCGCACGGCGTGGGTGGCCCTCGGCCTGGTGTTATTTTGCGACCGTCATGTGTGTGACGGCTTCGCGAGATGCTGTCCTTCTCATGTGTCCAAACCCAGCTGCATGCGCAACTTGCCTTCGCAGGGGTTCGCTGTGTCTAGGGAGCTAACACACCTTAAGGTTTTCGAGGGTAACCTCTAAAGTTGTCAGACTTGCACTGAAATACTGTGTTCTACATACACAGTGCGTTACTTAGTTTTCGACGGAATCCACTTTCAGCGTATGCACACTCCCCAACTTATTTTCAGTGAGCTGATTCAGTACTTCAGGTGAAATGCTGTGGGGTCTGCTAAACACGTATCTGCAGCGGCCATAACCTCTTCGACGGACTCAGATCGTTTCCAAGCCAGTCTGGTGATTGCGATGGACGTTCCAAAAATTTGTGGTGCGAAAATCTTCAATTTTTTCCCCTGCCACACCACTTTTCTGAGAAAGTCCATCGTCTTTGTGGAAGATGATAATTTATTTTTACGTTATTTTATCCATGTCGGATCCTGTTGAACGCCACGGCTGTCATTCAGTTAAATATTGTTGACGGAGAACGCAACCAGTTACAAATTATTTAAAAAAAACCTTTATTTCATTTCAGTGCCATTATGCACACCTTCGGGCGGCTACCTTTGTTCTACACACTGTCAAATTCGTCAGGAGCATGCCATCTGCTCCTGTAATTCGTAATAGTATTTGCATCTGCACCGTCGTCTTACGTAATAATATGCTAATGTGCAAGCGATTAAAATAACAGAAATGGAATTAGCTGTATACACTTACATTTAATAGAATGAATCATGCTATGTTTTATTCCTCTTTTGTCCTTACAAATTTTGGGTAGAAAGCAAGAAGCGTTTAACTATAAACGACATGCACGCACTTTGCAGCAGACAGCGGCACCCGAACACCTCACATTATTTTTCATAACCGCTGCAAGCGTCAGACGAGTGCTTTACACACAGCATCGAACGTTAAACTCTAAGCTTCTTTCCGTCCATTTTTTACACGAAATATTGTTGACTGCAACCAACATCACACGCACGTTTTATGTATCATATACACTGTCTGATCAAAAGTATCCGGACGCCCCTACGTAATGTGGAACTGAACAGTAAATGTCACGAGAGGCGGACCCGCCAATGTAACAGCAGGCCAAGACTATCGTGTTGTGAGTAGAGAGGCAGTAACAGTAATGGGGCGGTCAGTGACTTTGAACGTTGATTAGTCACTGGATGTCACTTGAGTAACAAATCCATCAGCGACATTTCAACGCTTCTCAAGCTGCCCAAGTCTACTGTTGGTGATGTGATTGTAATTGGAAACGTGAAGAAACAACCGTAACTAAACCGAGACAGACAGACTAGATGTGCTGACAGACAGGGACCGCCGAGCACTGCGGAGGGAGGTCGTAAAACATGCACGGAATCAGCTGAAGGAATCAATCACGAGTTACCAGCAGTTCAGCCAAATCAGTGACTGTGCATAGGGACTCCACTGGACTGGAAACGTGTGGTTTAGAGTGATGAATCACGATAAACCTAGTGGCAATCCGATAGACGGATTTGGGTGTGTAAAATGCCTAGCGAACGTTATCTGCCATCACGTCTAGTGCCAACAGGAAAATACGGAGGAGGTGTTACGGCATGGGACTTTTTTTGCGGTTACGCTTTTGGTCCCCTTACTACGCTTACCAAAACTCTACATGCGGAAGGATAGGAACACCTTTAACAGCATTGTGTACTGCATACAGCAGAGGAATAGTTCGGAGACGATAACTGTTTGTGCCAGCATCACGCTGCATCCTGTAATAAAGCAGCAGCCGCGCGGGATTAGCCGAGCGGTCTGAGGCGCTGTAGTCATGGACTGTGCGGCTGGTCCCGGCGGAGGTTCGAGTCCTCCCTCGGGCATGGGTGTGTGTGTTTGTCCTTAGGATAATTTAGGTTAAGTAGTGTGTAAGCTTAGGGACTGATGACCTTAGCAGTTAAGTCCCATAAGATTTCACACACATTTGAACATTTTTGATGAAATTTAGAAAACAGACATTTGAAGATTTCACACACATTTGAACATTTGAACAATAAAGCAGCACCTGTGAGGCAATGATTTGTGGACAATAACAGCCCTGAAATGGACTGGCCTGCCCAGAGTTCCGACCTGAACCCAATGGATCACCTTTAGAATGGAGTAGAATGTCGACATCTCTCCAAACCCCAGAATCCAATACCACTACCTCCTCTGGTTTCAGCGCTTGAGAAAGAATGGTCTGCCATTCCTCCACAAACATTCAGACACCTCGTTAAAAGTATCTCCAGCAATTCAAACTGCCATAAAGGCAAAGGTGGATACATCCAATATTAATATCCACTAATAGGTGTTCGGATACCTCTGATCAGATAGTGTAAGTCTTCCACAGAGTACATAAAGTTGCGATAATTACATTAATATTCTTACGAAGTACAGCAACAGACGACTTGTTCCTAACAGTAATTATAGTGCTTTTTTGCCAACCTGCATTCTTCTCAGGTATTTTTTCATCCTGTTGTTCCAAAAGCCTTGTTATTCGCCTGTTGTTGATTTACCCATTCCAAGGTAACCAATAAGAATAATCCCCTGTGGATATCAGAAATCAGGGACTATGAAGTTTCTGGCAAATGAAACCGACGTGGCCTTTTCCTATGTAGGGCCGCAGGCTCCAACCACTGCTTTGAGTGGTGCTTTGTTTTTAGCGTGAAGTGAGTCTCCCGCGTTTCATCCACAGCAACAAACAAAATGGTTAAGTTTTTGGAAGTAGGACATCCATCTTACACAAAGCTTTCTTATAGTTAATTCTTCATGTACAATCTGCCACACTCTTTATCCTGGTATGTCTGTGGTATCAACGATTTTGTACACATTTAATTACCAGTCATTCTGCTGTTTATTGGTGTTTTTCTCTGTAATTACAGTTCTTGGACAACCTTCACTTTATTTACATTGAGTAGATACAAGGTCTCATTTTAATCCTGCTAATCACTCCTTAAAATTTGAAACTGAAGAAACAGAACCTGGATGAATTTCAATGTAACTGGATGGAAAACTGGAAATTGTGGTAAGTTTTTATGAGATCAAACTACTGAGGTCATCGGTCCCTAGGCTTACACACTACTTAATCTAACTTACACTAACTGACGCTAAGGACAACAAGACAACACTCACACCCATGCCTGAGGGAGGACTCGAACCTCCGACCGGGGGAGCCACGGGAACTGTGGCAAGGCGCCCTAAGACCAAGCGGTTACCCCGCGCGGCGTAATTCGGTTGAGTTTACAATTTACCAAACGAATAATTCTATCGATATGCAGTAACTCCGACAATTTCTGCCCGACCAAGAACCGAAACAAGATTTCCTGCTTATTGCGTACAGTCGCTTCAATCGTGAAGCAATCCGAACACCGCATTTAGTCCTGTTTCAAACTTCCATTGTCACTGGTGCTCCCAACCATGATTTCCGAACACTGCTACTAGAAATTCTTGGGGGGGGGGGGGGGGGGTAATTATAGGTGAAAACAACAACTGCAATGAAAATTTGAAGCTGGCCTCGGACCGTAAACAGAGAGCCTAATGCTTAAGGGACTGCATGCGGTATGGAAGAAATTAAGGTTCGAGCGCTGGTCTGGGACAAATTTACATTTTTGACGACATATTCATTATATTGCATATTTAGCACAACTGAATGGCTTGCACTGATATCATTTCATATTATTGCATCTTCAACGATTTAATCAACGTTGACGCATTCGTTTCATTTTACTGCATTTAATTAGTTTCACTAAGAATTTTAAGATGGCATACCGTTTGCAAGATCCCACTCGTGTACTAAACCTCCATATATCATTCGCAGAATAGCCACGTGTCCGTAGAATGTAACACAGGATATGTACAGTAAAACTGATCATCCTGTTCACCCGAGATTGCGAATGGGGAGATAAACCTTTCTTGGATTACCTTTGTGTAGCGACGCGTAGGGTTTCCTTCTACCTCACCTGCGCAGTGCTCTCGTTCATGTTTCTCGCAGCGCACACGAAACGTTCGGAGTTGCAAAAAGTCTATGTGGCTATGATTGGAAGTGCAGATCTTATTTGAATAATATTCCGGCATGCCATTGAGGTGCATTTATTGATAAACATCGTAAAATAAAATACGATTACTCAGTTTGATACCTTTAATTACAAAAAGGATGGTGACACGGAGATCAGAGTAGATGTACGAGGTCGCGCTGAAAACTAATGCCCCTGATTTTTTTTATGTGAAAACTCTTATAGCTTTTTAAATAAAACGAAGTTTATTAACATTCTGCATCCTTATTCTCCATGTCTACTTATTTATTTCGTAACATAGTCACCCTGGCGACGAACACATTTCACCTAACGTGGAACCAGTTTCTTAATACTGTCACTGTAGAATATTTGGCTTCGTTGACGGAGCCACAGGCTCACTTCTGCTTGCACCGCTTCATCGCTATGAAAGTGAAGTCCCCTATGGTGTTTTTTTAAATCTTGGAAACACCTGAAATCGGAAGGAGCCAAGTCTGGACTCTACGGAGGATGATCGATGACAGTGAAGCGTTTGATTCTTGCAAATCTCACAGTGCTCAGTTGTGATTTGACATTGTCATGCTGAAGGAGGGGGTGCCCAGCGTGTGGACGAAGTCTTCGAATTCGTGCTTCTGTTTTCTGAGGGAATATAGCACACTGTTTCTCACACACCGATATACAAAGTTGTTGCAAATGATTAAAGCAATTTCATACATTCACTGTAGCTCTTAATTCGTTTACACATTGTCACAGAACGCAACATTCATATAAAAAAAGTCAAAAATTTTGTATTGTTGCAGCCACACTTCGGATTTCTGTCACAAGAGCGCAGCAGTGAGCAGTTAGGCAAGATGGCGACAGGTGGCGACGAAGCTTATGTTGTGCTTGAAATGCATTCACATCAGTCAGTCGTAATCGTTCAGCGACACTTCAGAAGGAAGTTCATCAAAGATCCATCGACCACCAACTCCATTCAGCGACTATATGCAGAGTATAAAGTTTCAGTATACCTTTGTAAGGGGGAATCAACAGGTCGGCCTGTAGTGAGTGAAGAAACGGTTGACTGGTTGACTGCGTGCGGACGAGTTTCGCACCTAGCCCACAGAAGTCGATGGACAGAACAAACTGAGAGCTGAACATAACACAAACGGCAGTTTGGAAAATATTAAGGAAATTACTAAAGCTGAAGCGTTATCGCTTGCAGTGAGCCTTGGCTTTCGATGACAAAGTCAGATGTTTTGAATTTTCGGCACACTTGCAACGGCTTATGGAAGAGGATAGGTTTTGTGAGAACATTATCTTCAGTGTTAAAGCAATATTTCTTGTGAATGGCACAGCGAACAGGCTCAGTGTGCTAATCAGGGGGACAGGGAATCCCAACGCTATCGTGGAGCACATTCGATATCCACCAAAAGTTAAAGTGTTTTGTGCAGTCACACGGTTTAATGATTACGGTCGCTTTTTCTTCTGCAAAAAGGCCGTTACAGAACTCGTGTATCTAGACATGCTGGAAAATTGACCCATGCCACAACTGGAGAGCGACTGTGTGGACTTCATCTACCAACAGGATGGTGCCCCACCCCACTTCCATCACGATGTTCGTGAATTCTTAAACAGGAGATTGAGAAACCGATGGATCGGTCGTGGTGAGGCTGATGATAAGCAATTCATTTCATGGCCTCTGCGCCCTCCCGACATAACACCATGCAATTTTTTTTGTGTGGGATTGTGTGAAAGATTCAGGGTGCATGACTGCCCTACCACCAAACCTACCAGAACTGCGAGCTCGCATCAGCAATGCCTTTGATCAGATTGATAGGGACATGCTGCGTCGAATGTGGGAATAAATTGACTATCGACTCGATATCTGCAGAATCAGTAGGGCGCGCACCCACGGAACACTGGTAATAAGTAAAAAAACACACTCTTTGACTATTTCTATGTGTGTGCAAAGCCTTGTGGCAATATGTCAAATAATCAAATCATTTATAATAACTTTTACTTCCGTTACACGCTGTTATGTTACACGCTACAATTCGGAGCCTTCTAAAGGCAGAGGGTTGCATCTTACGTCAGCGATGTGGGAAAGTCGACCGAGTAATATACATTACATATAATACCTCAACTGATATTGAGAACAGAATAGAAAGTTCGGAGGAATTACTTGACAGCTCTTGGCTCTACAGAAGTGTATTTGTTCGATGCGTCTCATTTGACTTTTATAATCATAGACTGAGGCTCGCATCCCATGGCACAGTAGCTCGCTGTAATCCAAGTTGGTAAACGCATTTATTATTAATGAGATACCAGAGATAATTTTTCATACTAACGTAAATTGAATTCCTGCTATAAGACGTTGTGCCGTTAAAGTAACTTTTAACTGCGAAGATAACTTTCCTTTATCGTGTTGTAGTCAGACTGCGTTCCTGAAATTGATTGGTTCAAATGGCTCTGAGCACTATGGGACTCAACTGCTGAGGTGATTAGTCCCCTAGAACTTAGAACTAGTTAAACCTAACTAACCTAAGGACATCACACACATCCATGCCCGAGGCAGGATTCGAACATGCGACCGTAGCGGTCTTGCGGTTCCAGACTGCAGCTCCTGAAACTGATGCGTAGGTAAACATTTGCATACGAAAGGGTATAGCTTTTCCAAATCAGGGAATGTTAGGATCTACGTACGTTAGTAAAAAAAAATGGCTCTGAGCACTATGGGACTCAACTGCTGAGGTCATTAGTCCCCTAGAACTTAGAACTAGTTAAACCTAACTAACCTAAGGACATCACAAACATCCATGCCCGAGGCAGGATTCGAACCTGCGACCGTAGCGGTCTTGCGGTTCCAGACTGCAGCGCCTTTAACCGCACGGCCACTTCGGCCGGTCGTACGTTAGTAATCTAATCTTAAGCCGAGCAGTACAGTTACAAACTTCCCACAGAAATCGTGATCTGCACGTATCTGACATTCAGTACCGCGTTGTACTGCGTCCTCAGTGATGTCGTTGAAGCACAGAGAGGAATGTCAGAGCCAGATGTCTGTGACGGCGGTCTGCATACTAGAGGCAGGCCGTTATGAAACATTCCTTCGTGCCTGCTGCGCGACGAGGAAAGATGTCAGTTATGCATGAGTTCTACGACCGCGCAAACTGGGACAAGGAAAGACCTCGGTCGGCAGATGACACGGAATTCGCGTGAACTAGCGACCACAGAAAGAAAGCTGTGTAATCCTGCAAGCGACTGCGTTACAATTTTGTAAAATCGTATTTTAAATAAAGTAATTACAGTGTAATGTTAAACAGCGTTTTTCTCCAGTTCCCTAGTTGTCCAACTGCTTGCTGATGATCAGTTAGCCGCTACTTTCTTTTTAGGGCAATGAATCTCGCTTTTTAATCTGTTGTACACTTGAAGAACTCTGACGTAAGATTATTTGTAGATGGCTCCATAGCCATACATTGATTTGCATGTTTAGCGTTTTCAAGTCGTAAATGTGGCTCACGTTTGTTATTTCGCTGTTCATTAAAAATATGCCAACTAATAATACATGAAACAGGATTTGGTCTGGAAATCATTAAAAGAAAGCCGTTTTTCATTGCGACGGCATCGTCTCACGAAATTCCAATCACCAACTTTCTCCTCCGAATGCGAAAATATTTTGTTGACACCGATCTACATAGAGCGGAACGATCACCACGATAAAATAAGGGAAATCAGAGCTCGTACGCAAAGATATAGCTGTTCATTCTTTCCGCGCGCTATACGAGATTGGAATAGTAGAGAATTGTGAAGGTGGTTCGATGAACCCTCTGCCAGGCACTTAAATGTGATTTGCAGAGTATCCATGTAGATGTAGATGTAGATGTAGACATAGTTCGTGTCAGAATGTTTTTCATATTACGCGTCTCCACGAACTGAAATCTCAGCCAGATTGGTAGTACCTTCGTATTTTATGGCCGAGAAAGAAGGAAAGGAGAGGGGAATACGTATTTTACATCTCGTTGATGAGAAAAGCATGGTTTGTAATGATTTCCTAAATGTGAGCCTCGAAAGAATGTCCGAAGGCAGCCGGCGTGCAGATGCCACGCCGCAGTGTTTCGGATAAGGGTTCTCGCCGAGAAAGAGAAAGAGCAAACGCTCACATCGGAGCCGTCGCTGCGCCGTCTTTCAAGACAGGCCGTTTGTCAACTTTCGCCGGCTTCAGTTTTTGCAACGACGAGACTTTGCATTCCATCCGCTTCAGTCCTATCCAGGAGCATGATGTAAAACGGGTTCGGCGAACATGTTCTGCAAAAAGAAGTCTGTGAACTGGAAAAGGCTCTTTCCTTAAGAATCGATCTTGTAATGCTGTAATCGTTTATATGAGCGTTTTCTGTGCGTTCTGAAAAACGGATATGGAGCCATAACACTAGCCTCCTTTTAGCGGAAGCAGATATCTGATATTTAGTCAGTGAATTAATTCCGAGTAATAATAAATGGGAAAAATCAGTATCAGTATTTTTACTCATGCCTTTCATTGTCGCCTTGAGGGTGCTGAGGGTACTGTAGTGGCGTTTGGAAGTATCCGAGCATCTCACGACGCTCTACATTTTAATTAATGGCAGTCTTATTTATAGCTGTGTAATATAAAGCGCTCATGAGCTCTGAAGTTGGTTCAAAGACAACGGTAGCTTCCTTCGCTTCTTGAACCACCTCACCCAGCTAGTTAACGTCTACATGTTTATGCTACAGGGTACTGCAAGGAACGTGGAGGCCCGCTTCCCGCACCTTCATAAGACCTGTCGCCTGCGATAACCTCATTAATGACCGTCTGACTAATGATCGAGGATGTCGGTTGTGTTCTCTGCTGGTCTCATTACGAAACAGTTTGCATGAAAACACAATGAAAATTGACAGCATGTAAGTGAAGTCTGTTGTGACAATGCTGGAACCTGATACTGTGCTTTGAATGGCAGATCGTTAAGCGAAATTGTAAAGCATGTTATTCTAATGGTTAACACTTAAGATTCGTGCACGCCTAGTATAATGAGTTGTTTACGTTTCACTTTCCACTGTTTAGCAGAGCGGTATGAATACGGATGAGCAAGATTATTTACATTAACTTGCGAGCCATATGGCTACCTCCAGACCTTGTGTTAGACATAATAGGGTGGTGGCTTGTGTAGAGGGAAGTAATGTGATGGGTGCTATCTCCTTAAGTAATGTCGTGCTTGGAGCTATCGCATTTGAAATGTACTAACCGTTCTCATGAAAGAGTTTTGTTCGGATAATTGGGTTATCAATATTTTTACGCGTTAACTACGTCATTATAAACTTTGTTCGCTCTGTAGAACAGAAGCTGTTACATAAACATTGACCTTATTTCCGTCAAGAAGCTATAGAAAATCTGAATATAATGCACTTTCGCGGTTTAGATATCAAACTTATTAAGATTCTTTCGGCGTTCGTTGAAACAGTGAAACTAAACGGAAAGTTAGACACCCTATAATGTTCAGCAGCATGGGTGGCATGACATACACTGACAAAAAAATCATTGACTGCAAGTGTTTCTTTCCAGGTGCTGCAGGTAAAAATATGTTAGAGATCCTGCACTCTGTCTAAGTCACCCTTTTCTTTTAGTTCAGACCCTTTTCTCCATGTCAGCCCTGCACCACAACTATCCAGCTGTACACTTTTATCTACTTTTATACTTCGCAAGAAACCTTACAGTATGTGATGGACAGTGCATCGGTTTCTCCTCTTTCTTTCTGTATTTTGTTAGTCCATGCAGAATGATAATAAAATTTTACTTCTTTTTATAGAACAAATACTTTCCCGTCAGATATCAGACAATGAAAATACACGAAATATGTTGACTTAGTTATTTGTATGTCCTCTAAAATGGACATTATGGTGAAAGTAGTTGTGCGTAAACGTTTATGCAGATCTCTTCTGTTCAAGTTTCAGTAATTTGAACGCTTTGGTGATTAGAACTGTCTACCATGTTTGGCTTTGTGAGTAAACGGCAGTACTTGAAAAATAAATCAAAAAATGGCTCTAAGCACAATGGGACTTAACATCTGAGGTAATCAGTCCCCTAGACTCAGAACTACTTAAACCTAACTAACCTAAGGACATCACACACCTCCATGGCCGAGGCAGAATTCGAACCTGCGACCGTAGCAGCATTGCGGTTCCGGACTGAAGCGCCTAGAACCGCTCGGCCACAACGGCCGGCGAAAAATAAATCGGTTTAAATCTTTCAGTTAGTGGTAAATGGAAATGCCGTGTGGCTACTGCCTCCCTTCGGGTAGACTGTGCGCCTGATGCAAGTCTTTCGACTTGACGCCACTTCGGCGACTTGTGTGTCGATGGGGATGAAAGGATGATGGTAAGGACAACACAACACCCAGTCCCTGAGTGGAGAAAATCTCCGACCCAGCCGGGAATCGAACCCGGGCCGTTAGGTATGACATTCAGTCGCGCTGACCACTCAGCTACCAGGGGCGGACAGTTAGAGGTACAATCAGTCAACTATTTTCACGAAACATTATTTACTGAATAAAAAGTCCGTCGACCCCCTGCATCGATTTTTATTTTCCAATCGTATTCTGAATGACCTACCCGCACAGCGGTGGAGGAAGTTCCGTCGTCGGGGATTGCAAGACTCGAATGTGGCTTTCCCTCAAGTTCTAATGAAGCAGTCGCACCTGAGGGATGTTATGCAGTTACATAAATGTTTGAATGTCAGCAAAACCCAACCACAGCGCTATAAAATGCCTGCAATTTACAAGAATATGCTTCACTAGTGGCCCATGGCGAAAGTCCTCTAAGTTGTTGTTTTTCATTGCAGATTATTTCGTCAACAAATGTAAAGCGCTTAAACATTGAAAGTGAACATTCAGTGTCACCAAGTATATTCGCTTAAAGTAGTTCCACCGTATAGATATGATGCAACAAGATTGCTGTCGAATACTATTATTTTCTTATTAGTGCTAGAAACAACTTAAATCTGAATGAAAAGAGGTACAGAGATATTTTATAAATTTTTTGTGGGAAGTTGAATTTTGATGGAAGTGCTTACAATCAGTGGGGTGATTTAAGCCAAATTGTCTTGAAAGTATTGAGAACTACACTGTTTTCGTTGTCAATTTTTCGTTAAATATGTCATTTGGTTGGCTAATTTTGTGCCTGAAAATATCTAAATGACCCGTAATGTCCAATTGTCGGCTTTTCTTTTGTGTATTCATGATCTTTAGGTCGTTTCCAATATTTCCGACAGTGCGTCTTGTTTCAAAGAAATGGGCCGCTATTACCGATTTCTTTGGTTGTTAGAGGCGAAAGACTGTAACGTGTCCATTAAACTCACTCTAAAATTCCTACTGCTTTGACATGTGTAGAAATGGTGACAGTTTCTCGGATGAGCGGGAGCAGGTGTTTTAAGGTTTGGCTAGTTCGCGCGGCAGCTGCCGCTGAAACATCTGCAAACCAAACACGCGCCGTCGCACGTCCTACGTGCTTGTCGCTAGAATTTTCGTCTTCCGCTCGCCGCTCCAAAGGGCCGTTTGGGGAAGCGAAAATACAACGGGAGCACCTGCGTAAACTCTACCCATCCTTTCCATCGCTATGACTGAATGTAACTTGTCCCTAAAAAGTAAATCTGCTGTCGTAGTTTGGCTGCCAAGCACTCAAATTGGCATTAAAATTTGTTTGTCGAGAGCATGAAACTTGTTCCGTAACACAGAAGTGAAAAACCTCTAACTTGGAAAGTAATTAGTTGTAGCCAGATGTTCGCATATAACAATAAGATTTTGTTCGATAGTGAAATATGCAGTTATATTCCAAATATTTTTTCTGTATATAGTACGACCCCCCTTGTAAAATATTCGGAAAAAGAAGACGTGACCGCCAAAAATCTACAATATGACTTTATTTATTCAGCGACTAGTTTAGATGTTGTTATTATGATTTTGATCAATAAATAGGCATAAACATGTTAAGAATATCCCACATTAGGGGAAACTGAGCAAAACACACACACACACACACACATCTTAATATTTACCATAAATATTTAGTTACGTTACAGTGACATCTCCCAAATGTACTAGGGATTGACCTCATTTACAAATATATCATCACACCAACAGCTTGTACCCCTGTCAGCTCCAAACTATATGTACATCAACGACTGGCAGAAATTGTAAATCTATCTGCATATTTTAAAGCAGTAACCAATGTATTACCACAATCTTTAGGTAGTTATTACGTGTAACAGATATAATCTTAAAAATCCCTTGCTTTGGAAAGTTTGCTCTCATCCAGTCACTCCTTCCACCCTCTCTCTCCCTCTCACTTCCTCTGTATCTTCCTCTCCCTCTGCCCCCAGCCTTTCATTTCTGTCTGTAAATCCCAACCAAAATTGTTATTTGTGTATAATTTTACCACTGTATCCAACGTAATTATTGTAAAAAAATGGTTCAAATGGCTCTGAGCACTATGGGACTTAACTTCTGAGGTCATCAGTCCCCTAGAACTTAGAACTACTTAAACCTAACTAACCTAAGGACATCACACACATCCATGCCCGAGGCAGGATTCGAACCTGCGACCGTAGCAGTCGCGCGGTTCCAGACTGTAGCGCCTAGAACCGCCCGGCCACTCTAGCCGGCTAGACGATATTATTTTCCATTGGTATCGGCCGATTAATATGTTGAAATAACGGTAGGTAATAATTCTGGAAGTGCTACAAATCCAGCTGCCGCTGAAGGCTGTAATTATTCTGGCAACAGTTTCTTTTTTTTTTTTCATTATTGCAAAAGACCCAAGACTTGCCGGCATATCTCTGGAAATAGCATGCCGTCACTGGCAATACTTTAAGAATTACTGTATTTCTGCTTCTTGTAACTTTTAGTCTACCTCCACTGACACTATAAGCTTTTACACTACGCACGACATGTTACTATATGTGGCGGAGGGTACATAATCATCTCATTTCCTCCATTCGCGAATAATGGGCAGTAATCAGAACTTTAAACCTATGTATAAGCTTTAAGTTTAGTAATTTGTTATTTCGTCTGCTGCATTTGAGAGCAAGTAAAATGTTACTTGGATCTTCCCGGAATTTTCGCTCTGGGAATTTTTACAATAATCCTAATTTCAACGCCTGTTTTCCATCGACTGTCACTGGATTTGGCTAGGCATCACTATGACGCTCTCGCGCTAATTAAGTACAGCTGTTACGAAACTCACACCAGTTCTTTGAACCTTCTCCACTGCCTAGTAATTTCTTGAGGTACGGGTTCCGTACTGACTAGCGGTAATCGAAAGCTAGTTGAACGAAAGTTTTGTGGATGAATTATAATTCTTTAGAATGATTCCAGTAACTCTCAGTCTGAGATTAGTCTTTCCTACAACTATTTACAAGCCTCTGTGTAGTCATTCTATTGTAAAATGCTTCTGACGTACGTACTTAGATATCTTAAGTTTGAGAATTTACGTACTGATTGATACACAATGGTGCAATCAAACAAAACTGTATCTTTTAGCGCAAACATTACATTTGTTTATGGAAGCGTCAACGGCCGTCCCGTCCTGTACCGGTGTTACTGCACAAACTTCAGTTTTCTCGTTTAGCGACTTCTCTCTGTAAAACAATATCGTCCGCTAACATCTTCATGAATCATCCAAAGGTAACTGCGCCTCTTATTCGGTAGTGGATCTGGATCCACGACTGGGCAACATGATTTCTATTCTCCTAACGCAAATTGAAATTCCTACAGTACCCTCTATTTCGTAGTAGTATGATGTGACCGACAGCTGGTAATAAAATACGCCATGATTAGATCTCAACGGATGAAAGCTAATTCATTTTCATATTCTCCCATTTCTAAAACCATAGTGTAAACCACCGTAACTGGGCTCGCAGTAGAAGATATTACGGTTTGAATGTTAAACAACAGCATACATAAAGCGAAAGAACGAGGAAGAGCTGCCCGAGAATAAATTAAGCTACCTTATAAAATTAGTGACGACAGTATGTGCGGCCAGCTGCAAACTACTGGCGGTGTGTAACGCAGGCAGTTGTAATGAGAAAAATAAATAATTTATTTTTATATGCCTTTGGGAGGACGGGGAAATCAGCTCCGTTGAGCTGTGTAACTAATATCAAAGCCGAGCCAACGTGAGGCAATTACCGCGTGAAGATGGCATCACGCCCGGTATTAGCAATTACCGACTGGCTACCACTCCATTGTGTTTAATTGTTCTTGAAGTGCTACACGGTCCCCGCCCAAGCACTTAACAATTACTCTGGGAAATGCGTTATTATCTTCAGCTGATATAGAGAGCTCTACAATTTTCCAGATGCCCGATCGAATCTCAATGTGCTGCAGCCACGGTACTTGCTTTCCGACAACTCGACACTTTTGACCTACTCCATCTCAAACAGAATTGTAGAACGCCATGTTTCTTCGTTCTCTCAACTTCATAGAGTATTTTATAAACGAAGATCAGCGTTTAGAGAACTTTGACAACGAGGTCATTAGAGACGGAGCACAAACTCAGATCAGGGAGGGACGCTAAAGGAAATAGGCCGTGCCCTTTAAAAGGAACAGTCCCAAAATTTACCTTAAGCGATTTGGGGAACACCTAAATGTGGATGGTTGGACGGGGATTTGAACAGTCATTCTCGAATTCGAGTCCAGTGTGCTGACCATTGCGCCAGCTAGCTCGGTCTAAATACTCTCTATTTTTCCTGCTACGGTCGCAGGTTCGAATCCTGCCTCGGGCATGGATGTGTGTGATGTCCTTAGGTTAGTTAGGTTTAAGTAGTTCTAAGTTCTAGGGGACTGATGACCTAAGACGTTAAGTCCCATAGTTCTTAGAGCCATTTTTTTGTTTTTTTTTTTTTATGTCGACAACGAGGTCTGATTAGGGAAGGATGGGGAAAGAAATCGGCCGTGCCCTTTGAAAGGTGCCATCCCGGCATACGGAAAACCTAAATCAAGCTGGCCGGACGCAGGTATGAACTGTCGTCCTCCAAAATGCGAGTATAGTGTGCTAACCACTGCGCCAGAGATCCAGGTTCGAATCCCAGTCTTGGAACAAATTTTCGTCCGTCATTTCAGTTTGCATATAAACATCATAGATGTTTGAGACTTGAAAAGGTCTGTGTGTCCCCCGTTTCGTTCGATGCTGCGGTGCTATGCCGATACAGATACAGAGCCTCTGCAACACTGTTCGAGTTTGTGGGAGATACCAAGTGGGCCGAGGCGTGTATGGGAATTTGGATTGAGGGGGGAGGCCCGTTAGGGTAGTCCATGCAGTTGTGAAAAACCGCTGTGCCGGGGCGGTGTATTGGTTGGCACATATGCCTAGTGAGCGGGAGACCCGGTTTCGAATCCCGGTTTTAGTACAGATTTTCATTTTTCATTCGTCGCTTCAGTTTGCATAAAAAGACCGTAGATTATACCTAGTTGGTGGATTCTTGGATTCTGTTAACGAGCGAGTAAATCAGAGTTTCTTGGTTGTGTTTATCTACGGTGCTCACAAGATGCGACGAGAAAAAAGATGAAGCGATCCTTTGGCGAAAGACAACGTAGGGACATTGACTCTGTTGAAACATTGCCCCTGTTTATTGGATGCCATGTCTAACAAGAGGACTTTCCGGTCTCGTATATTCGGTTCGTGATGAGACTTCGCGGGTTACTAGCATACCTCATAGAAGTCTTAAAGCGCACTCTCCAGGAAATTCCGGAAAAAAGGGCTCTTAAGTTTTAAACGTAGCTCATACACATCTCACATTCGGGTCACAACTAGCAAGGTGGCAAATGCGTGAAGTAGCTCAGTCAGTCCCCAGAGCTGGGGCGTTCCTGTCATGAAGAGTTGATCCTCGCCTCTTCCACACTTAGAACCAATATATTTTCTGGTCATCGGAATGTTCTTCTCCGAAAAGCTATACGTTAATAGTCTCAATGAGTCTGGCGTCTTGCTGCGCCCACCTCCTCGCGACGCCGGTTTCCTGCTGTTCTCCGTGGTATTAATGTTAAAAAACAAAAGAAAGGAAAGGAAAATAAATAAATAAATGATGTTCATTGTAGCTCTTCTCGACGTTCCCTACGCTTTCCTTAGTTCCTGGAGGGTGGGAACGGGGTATGGTTGCCAGGCCTCAGGTTACGACCCCTGCCCACTTTGCCCCGACTCCACCCTTTGGGAGCCGGGAAGGTAGTATGCTGGACTATCATGCGGCTGATCTGGGTTTGATTCTACCTAGTAGCTAATAGTTTCATTTTTTTAAATTGTTTTAAAAATTATAAAATTATAACAACTGTTAATAAAGTTAATGACCTAAAGTATTATCAATTAAATTATAAAAACTTTTATTTTATTTATGAAATGGATGTCACAGCTACTTAAAATGTGAATTACACTCATCAATATGTCCTTTGTAAAAAGGCGAATAATTAGAAATGCATTTTTAGTGGAGGTAAATTAATTGCCAGTCTCACAAAATTTTGGCTGGTGTTTAAATTATATAAAATTTTTTAGAATATCATGTTCATTTATCAATTTGGTATTTTATGTGCAAGCACCAAAAGTGACACTAAAAGTTACTTAGTTAAGGCCTTCACAGTGAAGATAATCGTGTCTCTGTTTACAAACAACAGTGACACAAAAAATACTTAATGCAGGCCTTCACAGAGAAGATAATGGTAAAACCAGGAAAAATGACAAACTGTGAAACAAAACAATTGCATTAAATTACATAATATCCAGGATATACACAGCGTGTGGTAACAATAAGATAGCATAAAACCCACTGATGATGCTGTGACTTCAGCGAAACATGTCAGGAGAATAAAAAAAGTAAATTGTGTTTTTGTTGTGTACATAGTTCCGCGTAGTCAGCGCGTACACAACTTTCCCACTAGAGCGCGCCCCGCTAAGCACAACAGCGCAGGCGCAGCGCTCGTCCGTCTCCGCACTACGAGATGGCGCTGCCATAGAGACGCACCAAATTCTGCTTCCGCCGATCCGCGTATTAATATGTAACGCAACCAATGAGATTTCTGCTAACGTATTATAACGAGTGTACAGACCTCTCATTAGTCAATATGCATTTGTGTGCACCAGTCTGTACCAGTCTGCATTAGTCTGTACCAGTCTGTACGAGTTCTACATTTGTCTGTACCAGTCTGTAGTCAAGTTTCAGTCTGCGCCTAATAAGATTACCATATTCCTGTACATAGCCATGAAGATAAATGTATAGACACTTTTGTCAAGTATCAGAGATATATGTGAGAATAAGATTAACGTACCCATACCAAAGGAACTTCAGATTGTCAATTGTAAATAGCATCCAGAACCAAGTTAAGTAATTTTCATGCTTGTTATTACTTTAATAAATGTGTGTTTAAAGTTGGTCACCATCAATCTGCTACTCTAAGCGTGCAAGTGGCATTTCTATCGTCTGACCTAACGGTAGAAGACAAACACGCCACGATAAGACCACGAGACATATTGTGCTCCACAGCTGATTCATGTTGGTTCTTATTAAAATTAACTAGCGTGGAAAGCTGCGTCAAACCAATTTTCGTATTGAAGACCACAACTACAATATCAACCATTACAATTGAAACTGTATGACTACCCCTGTAATAGCTACGCTGAGAATGCCTTATTCAAATCGTTAACGAAAAAAATTGCGGTATATGTTGGTTTCGCAGATGGCATCGGAAACTTCATTTGTAGATGGAAGAAGTCGGTGCCAAATCGCACGAGGCACAAACTAGAGTCTAGAGGCAGGCGTGGCTTGAGTACGCTGCCAGGGAAGCGAGGCTGGCTACTGAGCGCGGGCCTTTGGTGTTGCAGGTGGGAAACATCAAGGCGAGCCTCGCGGCTCTGTCTTCGCTGGGCGTGTCCGTGGACGGGGTGTCGGCGCGCGATGTGCGGGACGGCTCCCTGAGGGCCGTGCTGGCTCTCCTGTTCGCGCTCTCGCGCTACAAGCAGCAGCAGAAGCAGCAGAGGCACGTGCAGCACCAGCACGCCGCACACGACGACATGCCCAGGTAGGCAGCCAACCTAAACTTACAACACAAACAACGAATAGCAAAATAAGCTCATTATTATGACAACTGACGCACATGTAAGTCTATACGTAACGGTCCAATGCCATAATCGAGAAAATGGGCAATAGTAAACAAATAAGTCCCTTTTAGTAGATGTCGCTGCTACCCCAATAATATCGAACGATGTTGTAACCTCCCGAAGATGTTGTTGTTGTTGTTGTGGTCTTCAGTCCTGAGACTGGTTTGATGCAGCTCTCCATGCTAATCTATCCTGTGCAAGCTCCTTCATCTCCCAGTACCTACTGCAACCTACATCCTTCTGAATCTGCTTAGTGTATTCATCTCTTGGTCTCCCTCTACGATTTTTACCCTCCACGCTGCCCTCCAATGCTAAATTTGTGATCCCTTGATGCCTCAGGACATGTCCTACCAACCGGTACCTCCTTCTTGTCAAGTAGTGCCACAAACTCCTCTTCTCCCCAATTCTATTCAATACCTCCTCATTAGTTATGTGTTCTACCCATTTAATCTTCAGCATTCTTCTGTAGCACCACATTTCGAAAGCTTCTATTCTCTTCTTGTCCAAACTATTTATCGTCCATGTTTCACTTCCATACATGGCTACACTCCATACAAATACTTTCAGAAACCACTTCCTGACACTTAAATCTATACTCGTTGTTAACAAATTTCTCTTCTTCAGAAACGCTTTCCTTGCCACTGCCAGTCTACATTTTATATCCTCTCTACTTCAACCATCATCAGTTATTTTGCTCCCCAAATAGCAAAACTCATTTACTACTTTATGTGTCTCATTTCCTAATCTAATTCCCTCAGCATCACCCGACTTAATTCGACTACATTCCATTATCCTTGTTTTGCTTTTGTTGATGTTCATCTTATATCCTCCTTTCAACTGCTCTTCCAAGTCCTTTGCTGTCTCTGACAGAATTACAATGTCATCGGCGAACCTCAATGTTTTTATTTCTTTTCCCTGGATTTTAATACCTACTCCGAATTTTTCTTTTGTTTCCTTTACTGCTTGCTCAATATACAGATTGAATAACATCGGGGAGAGGCTACAACCCTGTCTCACTCCCTTCCCAACCAATGCTTCCCTTTCATGCCTCTCGACTCTTATAACTGCCATCTGGTTTCTGTAAAAATTGTAAATAGCCTTTCGCTCCCTGTATTTTACCCCTGCCACCTTTAGAATTTGAAAGAGAGTATTCCAGTCAACATTGTCAAAAGCTTTCTCTAAGTCTACAAATGCTAGAAACGTAAGTTTGCCTTTCCTTAATCTTTCTTCTAAGATAAGTCGTAAGGTCAGTATTGCCTCACGTGTTCCAACATTTCTACTGAATCCAAACTGATCTTCCCCGAGGTCGGCTTCTACCAGTTTTTCCATTCGTCTGTAAATAATTTGTGTTAGTATTTTGCAGCTGTGACTTATTAAACTGATAGTTCGGTAATTTTCACATCTGTCAACACCTGCTTTCTTTGGGATTGGAATTATTATATTCTTCTTGAAGTCTGAGGGTATTTCGCCTGTCTAGTACATCTTGCTCACCAGATGGTAGAGTTTTGTCTGGACTGGCTCTCCCAAGGCCGTCAGTAGTTCTAACGGAATGTTGTCTACTCCAGGGGCCTTGTTTCGACTCAGGTTTTTCAGTGCTCTGTCAAACTCTTCACGCAGTATCGTATCTCCCATTTCATCTTCATCTACATCCTCTTCCATTTCCATAATATTGTTCTCAAGTACATCGCCCTTGTATAGACCCTCTATATACTCCTTCCACCTTTCTGCTTTCCCCTCTTTGCTTAGAACTGGGTTTCCATCTGAGCTCTTGATATTCATACGAGTGGCTCTCTTTTCTCCAAAGGTCTCTCTAATTTTCGTGTAGGCTGTATCTATCTTACCCCTAGTGAGATAAGCCTCCACATCCTTACATTTGTCCTCTAGCCATGCCATTTTGCACTTCCTGTCGATCTCATTTTTGAGACGTTTGTATTCCTTTTTGCCTGCTTCATTTACTGCATTTTTATATTTTCTCTTGTCATCAATTAAATTCAACATTTATTCTGTTACCCAAGGATTTCTACTAGCCCTCGTCTTTTTACCTACTTGATCCTCTGCTGTCTTCACTACTTCATCCCTCAGAGCTACCCATTCGTCTTCTACTGTATTTCTTTCCCCCATTCCTGTCAATTGTTCCCTTATGCTCTCCCTGAAACTCTGTACAACCTCTGGTTCTTTCAGTTTATCCAGGTCCCATCTCCTTAAATTCACACCTTTTGCAGTTTCTTCAGTTTTAATCTACAGTTCATAACCGATAGATTGTGGTCAGAATCCACATCTGCCCCTGGAAATGTCCTACAATTTAAAACCTGGTTCCTAAATCTCTGTCTTACCATTATATAATCCATCTGATACCTTTTAGTATCTCCAGGATTCATCCATGTATACAACCTTCTTTTATGATTCTTGAAGCAAGTGTTAGCTATGATTAAGTTATGCTCTGTGCAAAATTCTAACAGACGGCTTCCTCTTTCATTTCTTAGCCCCAACCCATATTCACCTACTATGTTGTCTTCTCTCCCTTTTCCTACTGTCGGATTCCAGTCACCCATGACTATTAAATTTTCGTCTCCCTTCACTACCTGAATAATTTCTTTTATCTCATCATACATTTCTTCAATTTCTTCGTCATCTGCAGAGCTAGTTGGCATATAAACTTGTGCTACTGTGGTAGGCATGGGTTCCGTGTCTATCTTGGCCACTATAATACGTTGACTATGCTGTTTGTAGTAGCTTACCCGCACTCCTATTTTTTTATTCATTATTAAACCTACACCTGCATTACCCCTATTTGATTTTGTATTTATAACCCTGTATTCACCTGACCAGAAGTCCTGTTCCTCTTGCCACCGAACTTCACTAATTCCCACTATATCTAACTTTAACCTATCCATTTCCCTTTTTAAATTTTCTAACCTGCCTGCCCGATTAAGGGATCTGACATTCCACGCTCCGATCCGTAGAATGCCAGTTTTCTTTCTCCTGATAACGATGTCCTCCTGAGTAGTCCCCACCCGGAGATCCGAATGGGGGACTATTTTACCTCCGGAATATTTTACCCAAGAGGACGCCATCATCATTTAACCTTACAGTAAAGCTGCATGCCCTCGGGAAAAATTACGGCTGTAGTTTCCCCTTGCTTTCAGCCGTTCGCAGTACCACAACAGCAAGGCCGTTTTGGTTAATGTTACAAGGCCAGATCAGTCAATCATCCAGACTGTTGCCCCTGCAACTATTGAAAAGGCTGCTGCCCCTCTTCAGGAACCACACGTTTGTCTGGCCTCTCAACAGATACCCCTCCGTTGTGGTTGCACCTACGGTACGGTTATCTGTATCGTTGAGGCACGCAAGCCTCCCCACCAACGGCAAGGTCCATGGTTCATGGGGGGGCTCCCAAAGATATTTATATAATAACCTCCCAACAGTAAAAAACAATATAATTGTACAATTCACATTCAGCATAACTACCAAACAGTTTATTATTCCGTAGCCTACCAATAATACAACGTGACTAATCTCTCAATAAAATTGTGGCTCACTTATAACCTTTCAATAATTGAAACATCCCCGAGGCTGTGGCTAAGCCATGTCTCCGCAATATCCTTTCTTTCAGGAGTGCTAATTCTGCAAGGTTTGCAGAAGAGCTTCTGTAAAGTTTGGAAGGTAGGAGACGAGGTACTGGCGGAATTGAAGCTGTGAGGACGGGGCGTGAGTCGTGCTTGGGTAGCTCAGTCGGTAGAGCACTTGCCCGCGAAAGGCAAAGGTCCTGAGTTCGAGTCTCGGTCCGGCATACAGTTTTAATCTGCCAGGAAGTTTCATATCAACGCACACTCCGCTGTAGAGTGAAAATTTCATTCTAGAATTGACTGTGAATTTAAATTGGTAAATTTTGGACGTCAACAGTCTGCGTCATGGCCCTGAAAATTCATTCTGAATAAATTGAAAATTCTTGTCTCAATAAGGTCGCCGGATAACGCGTATATATCTGCTCCTATAAGAAATTTTTCTGGCACAGCGCAGTGCAATGCTGGCCGATAGATTTGTCATGGATGAAAAGAAACAACTGATTTTTCTTTACAATAATCGGGATGACCATGGATTGGAGAAATTAGTAAATTCTTTAAATTGAGATGAATGATTGTCAAAAGTTAATTTTTATAAGAAAGATTATTATTAAGAGGTTTTCTTAAAAACATTTACATGGGACTTGATATAACAATACTACATATGCGTGAGACTGCTTTTACTTTATACTACAATGCTGAGGCTCTGCCATCGCTCCCCACGACCGGCCCAGCCAACTCCACACACACGACTGCTACAGAGTTCCTACTGCATACAACACTGCTCTATGGTGTGAGATTCTCTTATAGCTTACATATCGCAGACAGCGCGTGAGCAATCCATCGAAATTACATCTGCTCGAGTGCGCTAGCGACAAATTTCTTAATCATGGACCTCTTACAGTGTAGCGCACCGGCTGAGACGCTATACTCGTATTCCAGATAATCAGCTTCAAATCCTGATATTGATTTCCTGTATTTTCATTAAATCACTTTAGTCGAAGAATGCGTTCCTTCACCAAACCGAACAGGTTACAACTTGACTCCTTTAGAGAACGATCAGCATTCCCACCCTGCTATCCCGATACATCCTTCCGCAGTTCCCCTAAATCACTTCAGGAGAATTCTAAAATGGTTCCCTCTACAAGTCCACAGTCTACTCTTTTCCACATCCAACTGCGCTAGTGTTTTATGTCGAATAATCGTGATGTGGACTGGATACTCAGATAAAATTTCCTCCTCCCCCTCATGGTAGGTACCTGGCGAGGTAGCGTGGTGGTTAGCACACAGAACTCGTGTCTGGGAGTACAAAGGTATGAATCACTGTTCTGCCATCCATATTTAGGTTTCCCATCGGTCCCCTAAATCGCTTACCGAGCGAGGTGGCGCAGTAGTTAGCACACTGGACTCGCATTCGGGAGGACGACGGTTCCATCCTGTCTCCAGCCATCCTGATTTAGGTTTCCCGTGATTTCCCTAAATCGTTTCAGGCAAATGCCGGGATGGTTCCTTTGAAAGGGCACGGCCGATTTCCTTCCCCATCCTTCCCTAACCCGAGCTTGCGCTCCGTCTCTAATGACCTCGTTGTCGACGGGACGTTAAACAAACTAACCTAACCTAAATCGCTTAAGAGAAATGCAGGGATGGTTTCTGTAAAAAGGATACAGCTGATTTCCCTTCCTATGCCCTCCACCCCCCCCCCCCTAACCTTAGTTAAAGCTTGTGCTCCATCTCTAATGACCCGGTCATAGACTATACAGTAACTCCAATATAAAAATCACTCTTCGTCGTAACCTTTGTATCCCGTGGGTCTGCACCTGTAAACTGAAGGGTAGGCCGAATGTTGGAAGTGAGTAGGAACAGGAGAAGGTAAAACACGTCGGTATTGCGTACCAACTTATAGATGTTTACTATAGGGAAAAACAAGTTAATAAATGGTTACATAACTTTGCACTCAGGTGCGAGACCTTAGACCCGTCGTAAGTAGTACATAGTCTCAATAGCAAGCTGAGGTTGAAGCGATGTTTCCAGGCCGTCTGCTCTTCGTCAAATGGGGAGAATCTGTAGCGCAGCTCATAGATCTCCACAGCACCGGCTAGAGGGCGCTGTCGTCGGTGTCTGTCGTAGTGCCAGCTTAAGAACTTTCACCTAAGACGTGGCATCGTAGCTATCGATACCACAGTAACACTGATGATAAATAATTTGTTTGCCCACAAGCTTTGTGATACGTAACCTATGAGAAAGTTTTCTAAATAGTATCCTAATGTGTAACAGACAATCAAAAGTTTCCGTTCGAAGGCCGTGCAATCCAGAATCTGTATGCCATTGAGGCAAAATCGCCGTGAGCGTTGAGGCAATCACCCCATAGATGCACCAGGATGAGGATACCCCTTTGATAAAATACCGTGCCCTTCTTCGTGAAGAAGTCCGTAACTGCCCACTGCACATACTCGTCCAACAGGGATCGTCGACCCTTCGAGGCCTTTTTTAAGGGACTGAAGGCGTGATTGTCCCATGGGGTGAGATCAGCACTATAGAGCGGGTGCTAGAGAGTCCCCCACTTGAAATGGCGTAGCCGGCCGGTGTGGCCGAGCGGTTCTAGGCTCTACAGTCTGGAACCGCGCAACCGCTACGGTCGCAGGTTCGAATCCTGCCTCCGGCGTGGATGTGTGTGATGTCCTTATGTTAGTCAGGTTTAAGTAGTTCTAAGTTCTAGGAGACTTATGACCTCAGAAATTAAGTCCCATAGTGCTCAGAGCCATTTGAACCATTTTTTGAATTGGCGTAACTTCTGATTTACGACATTTGCGATATGGGGATGTGGGTCGTCACGAAGAAGCAGCAGAAAACTTGGCACATCGGTGCACTATTCCACAAACGGTGGTTTTCGACAGACATACTGCCCCATACACATTCTTCATTCCCCGATGCAAATGGTTCAATCCCGCGTCCGGCCATCCTGATTTAGGTTTTCCGTGATTTCCCTAAATCACTCCAGGCAAAATGCCGGGATGGTTCCTCTGAAAGGGCACGGCCGACTTCCTTCCCCATCCTTCCCTAATCCGATGAGACCGATGACCACGCTGTCTGGTCTCCTTCCCCAAACCAACCAACCAACCCGATGCAAATCTACCGGTGTTTGTCCTTGAATGGGCAAGACAAGTATGACAGCACGATGGTCCTGTTTGGAAGCATTCGATAATAACGTCGCTGTAATTCACGTTTCTGCATTAAGTGCACGCACGCCGGAAAGACACGAATGCCAATCTAAATTCCTTGCCTATGTGTCGGTGCTTATATACCAGCATCGGAGTCGCGCTTCGTTCCATATACGCCGCAGCAACGCCCACAAACGGAAACTTTTTGATCGTCCCTTACAGAATTAGCGAGATTCGTCACAGCTTTCACACGTAGAAATATTTTAGGTGACCACAACAGAAATGTAATCTTGTGTTGCTGCCTCTTTTGTCAATGTGGCACGCCGCGTTATAAAAGCATTTCCAAAAGTGAATGAAGATATTGCTGTTAACAAACGGAGGTAATATGTGCGTCCCATGTCTCGCATCACTGGGATGATTACATTTCAGAACCGAACATCATCTCACTTCAGACGTGACCACGGGAGATGACGCAGTGCATAAGACTTTCGGGAGGAGCAGGGCTAACCCCCTCCCCACCGGTCATCCTGATTTAGTTTTACCGTAGATTTCGTTTATCAGTTAAAGGAAATGACGCTATGCTTCATTTAATAAGGCCAATATGGAGTCCTTACCTCATCCATTACCATATTAAGTAGTACTCTGTGCATACGGGACGTTATACTGTAATCCTTCTTTCCCATCTTCAAATCTCTCCACACTACCGCTTTCCAGACTCATTCCATATTGAAAGACTTCCCTTCCTTCCAAGCACGTGATATTATTCAAAACAAAGGCCAAAATATTAGTGGAGAGCAAAGTCAGTATCAACGCAACCGTCATGCTATTTCGACTTATCTAAGAAAGTTTAGAGACTACACCTATTTATGAAGCTAAATAGCATCGGATGGGCGCACGGAATCAGGCCTCATAGATCAAGAAATGTCAACAGTTTATCAGTGTAGGCCTTTTTGCACTTCAAATAAAATGGTATCGGCACTGAGAATGCAGTTACTGAGCACTCTGTCTGGAGCATGCGCCCAAATGAGAGTGAACCTTAAAGAAAAAAAGGTGAGCTAAGGACTGCGAGGTGTGGTGCTATAGGAGGAAGCTGGAGGAACAATCGATAGACACACTTACAAAACAAGCAGTTATCCATGTAACAATAGAACTGTTAAGCGCCACCGTAAATAGAAGGAAAACCTGAATGAGGTTGTCTCCCCACACGTAGTGCACAGTATTCTGTAAACCCCAGAGAATGGGAAGCGTGGGTAAATCATCCGAATAGCTAATAAAAGGGGATACAGGACATTTGCGGAATTGCTAATGACTTTATGGAATAAAGGATTATGAACCACAAGGACAAGAAGTGGAAAGAAGAATGGGAAAAAGTCTAACAAACTATGTAACGTGTTACTCGAACTGACCAACTGAAATGATACATTATCACACATAAGTGACAGATGAAAATGTGTTCCACCAGTGAGGCCAGAGTCAGTTATTAACCAAGAGTCATAGACAGCATCTTCAGACATTCCTGATAGAGACAATGACTGTTCAATAACTTATTCATTAGTCTAGATAAAGTCTAAGAAAAGAAAAGGTGCCGGCCGGGAACCGCGCTACCGCTACGGACGCAGGTTCGAATCCTGCCTCGGGCATGGATGTGTGTGATGTCCGTAGGTTAGTTAGGTTTAAGTAGTTCTAAGTTCTAGGGGACTGATAACCTCAGCAGTTAAGTCCCATAGTGCTCAGAGCCATTTGAACCAAAAGAAAAGGTGTAAGTGTTGTTACACAGTATGCTCCAGTCTTTCCGGGAGTATTATCTATAAAGTCTCTTGTAAAAACCCTAGAACTGTGAGACAGAATTTGTTGAAAGACATGTGTTTCTTCTTCTCTGTGTGACATGACCACTACACTTTTTATTACGTGCACTGGACTGTGCGTTCCCGGAGAATTAAATGTTCGAAGAGATTTCGGGATTGCAGCCAGACGAAGAAACCAGAATACTCCGATGACTGCGGCGAGCAGCAACGTCGAAGACAGCTGATCTATGCAGTTCCACTAGCGAGGGCGCTGCTGCCGGGAGGTGTGGTTCTCCTGTCACCGTGATTCTAACGCACGCGCGGCAATACCCTCAGCGCGCTATACGTATACGGCGGACCGGAGAACATCCTCGCCTGAACTTCCACCGTCGTGCCGCACACGACTATCAAACTATTTAGGCGCATTATTCGAGGGTCCTCCTGCCCATTGGGGCGTTCCGAGTGCTAGAAGGCACACTTAAAATGATTCACGACACACGATTGATTCTCAGAAGCAAACGTTTTAGAGGGCGTCCCCTTTACATTCATTACGCGAAGACGACCCGGAAGCTTCTGGTGGCGGTAGTAGGATGTATGTATGTGTATATATGTATGTGTATATGCCGCATCTTCAACTTGCACTCCAGTGATGTCTTTGGAATAACACCATTGTCAAATAGAACAGTTCACAATTCACCAAATCCTCGTTACGTGAATACGACTAGCAGGCGTCCAGTCGAAATATCGTGGAGAAAAGTTTACGGCGACCGGCTGCAAACTTGTATCCTCCGTCTTTGATCTTATGAATTACATGCGGGTGCTCCGGTTCCTACATTTCCTCCAGACAGACACGAACGCACTAACCCACCTAGTACCGTATAAAATCCTTGGGGGGGGAGGGGGGGGGAGGGGTGACATAATCGGAAACTCTAGTGCTCCCCTCACGTCAGTTAACTGCATCAGTAGATCTTGTTCACTACTAATGTTAACGTTGGTGGTTGCATCAGAAGATCTTGTTCACTACTAATGTTAAAGTTGGTGGTTGCATCAGAAGACAATAGATGTCTCTGTTATGTCACAAACGTCTACAATATCCTACTCTTCATAATGGAGGAACAAATCACTTCCAGTGTTACGAGTTGTGCTTTCCGTTCGTTAGAGGAGGAATGGCAAAAGAGATATATAAGTAATGACCATATTTGTCTATTTTCCATCATGTCAGGCAGCAGTAGTGGAAATGTATGACGTCTGAATTGGTGTCGTTAAGAGACATTGCGCAATCGTTAAAATACTGGACCCTCATTTGGATAGAAGGGGGCCCAAATACCCATTGGTCATTAAGATTTAATTTTTTCGTGTTTTCTCCGAAACTTTGAAGACGATGTAAGAATGGTTCCTTTGATTGGGACAACGCCAGTTTCCTTCACATTCTCGTTCGTTCCGAAGCCGTGCTCATCGACGGGACGTTAGCGTATAATCTGCTTTCTTGAGCTTCTATTTCGCTTTCTTCTCATAAACAGGAGGGCGTCAAAAAGCTTTTACTTATTCGTGTTCTGATAAATGCAGTGTCACCATGCGAAAGATTATTCAGAAGTGAACTACGCCACATGTGACTAACAGTCGGACAACGATTTTACCTTTTCAGACCTGAATTTTTTTCTGGGGGAAGGAAAGTTTTTCTTTATGCTCTGATACTATCAGGCGGTTTTTTAATGATTTGCAGAAATATATGTACACATTTTCAACACATACTTTGAACATTTGGCTTCTCTTTACGGACTAAAATAAATGATTTTGAAATATTCACTGTTGTAATAAATAAATTGATAATTCAATAATTACCATGCAAAATAACAATAATAATATGCAATTATCCAGTGAAGTATAATTAGCCGACAACTTCTATGAATTCTGGCGGTTACAAGCTGCTGCGCACTGCTGCATTCACTTGTTGATATTTTTACAGTGATGCTCAACAAGAGGGAGCACTTGTGCATGATGAAAAGTTTGAACATTCACAGATGTGTACATGAGGTTTCCTTTCATGAAAAATATTTCTGTTGCAGCTAATACACACAAAATATTAATGTACACAATTATAGCCAGAGGGTCTGAAAGTGTTAAATAAAAACTGTCGTAACAACGTTGCGAGCACGAAGTTTTTATTTAATGAAGGCAGCGTCATGTGCTTTTATAGCTTCAATACTCCAATCAGTTCAGATGATCCGTGGGTGTTTCTTCTAGGATATTGTTGCTCTTGCGCCACCATCGTCGTTAAAAGTTAATTTAATCTAAGTTCAAAATGGTTCAAATGGCTCTGAGCACTATGGGACTCAAATTCTGAGGTCATTATTCCCCTAGAACTTAGAACTAGTTAAACCTAACTAACCTAAGGACACCACACACATCCATGCCCGAGGCAGGATTCGAACCTGCGACCGTAGCGGTCTCGCGGTTCCAGACTGCAGCGCCTAGAACCACACGGCCACTTCGGCCGGCTTAATCTAAGTGCTGGAGAATGTAGGTTAATAAGATACCATGGGAATACGAGTCATACGTGATTGGTCGGTGAGGTTATCAGCTAGAGAAGAGCAATATCTAATGTGAGGAGGATGATTCAACGTTCCAGGGATGTGGTTCGTGATTTTCTCGAGTGAATACATGCCGCGATGTCGATGGAACGTTAAACCTGACGGCAGTATGCTGAGGGAAGAGTACGACTTTAGCGCCTACAAGTTATCTGTTGTACTGCGTTAGTATCACAGGAGATGGTACCGAGTGGAGCCTAACGTATCATTCGTACCGACTTAATTCTTCAATTATTTGTGTCGCAATATATCAGATGGATATCTCCGATGTTGTTTAATTTATATCTACATCTACATCTACATCCGTACTGCGCAAGCCACCTGACGGTGTGTGGCGGAGGGTAGCCTGAGTACCTCTATCGGTTCTCCCTTCTATTCCAATCTCGTATTGTTCGTGGAAAGAAGGATTATCGGTATGCTTCTGTGTGGGCTCTAATCTCTCTGATTTTATCCTCATGGTCTCTTCGCGACAAATACGTAGGAGGGAGCAATATACTGCTTGACTCTTCGGGGAAGGTATGTTCTCGAAACTTTAACAAAAGCCCGTACCGAGCTACTGAGCGTCTCTCCTGCAGAGTCTTCCACTGGAGTCTACCCAACATCTCCGTAACGCTTTCGCGATTACTAAATGATCCTGTAACGAAGCGCGCTGCTCTCCGTTGGATCTTCTCTATCTCTTCTATCAACCCTATCTGGTACGGATCCCACACTGGACGAACAAGCGTACTGTAACCTACTTCCTTTGTTTTCGGATAGCATTTCCTTAGGATTCTTCCAATGAATCTCAGTCTGGCATCCGCCTTACCGACGATCAACTTTATATGATCATTCCATTTTAAATCACTCCTAATGTGTACTCCCAGACAATTTATGGAATTAACTGCTTCCAGTTGCTGACCTGCTATTTTGTAGCTAAATGATAAGGAATCTATCTTTGTATGTATTAGCAGCACATTACACTTGTCTACATTGAGATTCAATTGGCATTCCCTGCACCATGCGTCAATTCGCTGCAGATCCTCCTGCATTTCAGTACAAGTTTCCATTGTTACAACCTCTCGATACACCACAGCATCATCTGCAAAAAGCCTCAGTGATCTTCCGATGTCATAAACAAGGTCATGTATATTGTCAAGTGGTACAGGAAACATATGTGATTATTTGGAAGGGGAATTAAAGTTCGTGAAGCATAAATGCTAGGTTAAACCGAAAATTTCGGTGAATGGTTTTAGAAAATAAAGAAAATGAGCGACTTAAAAAAAATACCTTTACTGACTCTCAACGTAATCTTATTTAGCTACAATACACCTCTGACATTGGCTGTAAAATGATTGGAAACTGTCATCGAACGCATCTTGTGGAATTCCGTCGAAGCACCGTGGCCAACCGTTGTTGGATATCCGCATCATTACAGGAGATGAGAACCGGTGCTACCAATACGACTCGGAGACCAAGCGACAGTCAGTGGCATGGAGTTCGTCGTCTTCCCTGCCTCCCGAAAAATGTCGGCTGACATCCAGGATTAAGACGATGTTGATCGCCTTTCCCGACGGCAACGCCTTGATCCATCAGGAATTTCTACCGGAGGGAGGCGGGGCAGACGATGAACACCATGCCATTGACTGTCGCATGAACTCCGGATCTTATCTACATCTACACAGATACTCCGCAAGCCAGGGTACGGTGCGTGGTGAAGGGTAACATGTACCACTGCTATTCATTTCCTTCCCTGTTCCACTCGCAAATAGAGCGAGGGAAAACTGACTGTGTATATGCCTCCGTATGAGCCCTTATTTCTCGTACCTTATCTTCGTGGCCCTTACGCGCAATGTTTGTTGGCAGCAGTAGAATCGTAGTGGAATCTGCCTTCAAATGCCTGGCCTCTAAATTTTCTCAGCAGTGTTTCACGAACAGAAAGTCGCCTTCCCTCCATGGCTTACCATTTGAGTTCCTGAAGCATCTCCGTAACTCGTGTTGTTCGAAACTACTAGTAACAAATCTAGCAGCCCCCCCTCTGAATTGCTCCGATGTCTTCTTTTAATCCGATATGGTAAGTATCCCAAACACTCGAACAGTACTCAAGAATCGGTCGTACCAGTGTCCTATATGCGGTCTCCTTTACACGTGAACCCCTCTTTCCCAATAAACCGAAATCGACCATTCGGCTTCCCTATCACAGTTCTCACGTGCTCGTTCCATCTCATATTGCTTTGCAACGTTACGCCCAGATATTCGACTTGACTCTGTCAAGCAGGACACTAGTTCAAAAGGTTCAAATGGCTCTAAGCACTATGGGACGTAACATCTGAGGTCATTAGCCCCCTAGACTTACAACTACTTAAACCTAACTAACCTAAGGACATCGCACACATCCATGCCCGAGGGAGGATTCGAACCTGCGACCGTAGCAGCAGCGCGGTTCCGGACTGAAGCGCTTAGAACCGCTCGGTCACAGCGGCCGGCGCAGGACACTAGTAATACTGCATCCGAACATTTCAGGTTTGATTGTACCAGGTCTCATCTCCTGTAATTATGCGAATATCCAGCACCGCTTTACCACAGTGCTTCGAGCGATTCGACAATAAGCGTCTGCTGACAGTTCCCAACAGCCTTAATGTCAGAAGTCTCTTGTAGCTAATGGTGATTTTTGAAAACCAGTAAAGGCTATAATTGTGTACATTAATATTTTGCATGTATTAGCTGCAACAGAAATATTTTTCATGAACGGAAACCTCATGTACACATCTGTGAATGTTCAAACTTTTCCTCGCGCACAAGTGCTCCCTCTTGTTGAGCATCACTGTAAAAATATCAACAAGTGAATGCAGCGGTGCGCAGCAGCTTGAAACTCTTGTTGCCTTTATTTTCTGAGATCATTCACCGAACATTTCAGACGCACCTTCTAGAAGTGTTCTCAGACGCGGCGAAAGACTTGGAAGAACAGTTGGATAGGATGGTTTGTGTTTGAAAATAAGTGGTAATACGAACATCGATAGAATTAAAACAAGGGTAAAATGATGTAATCGAATCAAATCAGGTGGTACCGAGGGAATAGTATAAGCAAATGAGACACTAAATGCAGTAGAGTTTTGTTATCTGTACAGCAAAATAACTGACGATGGCAAAAGTAGAGCGGATGTCAAATAAAGACTAGCAACAGCAACAAAAGCATTTATGAAAGAGATAAATTTGTTAAGCTCTAATATCAATGTAATTTAAAGAAATCATTTCTGAATGTGTTTGTTTGAAGTGTAACCTTGTATGGGAGCGAAACTTGCAGTATATATAAGTAAAGAAAAGAAACTTTCGAAATATGGTGCTACAGAAGAACGCTGGAGATTGGATGGGTGGACCAAACAGCTGATGGGAATGTACCGGTACCAAATCGAATTAGAGAGAAAAAATTATGGTAAAACCGACAGAAAGAAGTTACCGATTGATGGGACATTTCCTGAGGCATCAAGGAATCGTCAGTTCTCGAGGTTGTGCTGAAAAGTAATGCCTCCGAACTTTTTATGTGAAAACTCTCTAAGCTTAATAAATAAAACAAACTTTTAACATTCTACATCTTTATTCTTCATGTCTACATATTTATTTCTCAACATAGTCGCCCTAGCGGCTAACACATGTCTTCCAACGAGACCAGTTCGCTGATACCGTCACTGTAGAATGTTTGATTTTGTTGATGGAGCCACAATCCCACTTCTGCTTGGACTGCTTCATCACTATCAAAGTGAAGTCCTCGAAGGTGTTCTTTAAGTATTGGATACAGATGAGAATCTGACGGAGCAAAGTTGGGACTGTATGGAGGATTATCGATGGATGTGAACCAAACTCTTCGAATTCGAAACTCGAATACAGCACGTTGTTTCTCACGCACCGACTAGTTACCTTACACACCGCCATGTTACACACTACACTTAGCGCCTTCTAGCGGCAGAGCGCTGCAAATACGTAGACATGAAGAATGAAGATGTAAAATGTTAATAGCGTTTGTTTATTTGAATAGCTTTAAGAGTTTTCACATAAAAAATTGAATGCATTACTTTTCAGCACACCGTCGTACATATTGCGTAAGGACCACAAAGACCAGATAAGAGTAATTAGGGCCCCTATGAAAGCATACACACTGCCCGCTGTGGCCGAGCGGTTCTAGGCGCTTAACCACGCGGCTGCTACGGTCGCAGGTTCGAATCCTGCCTCGGGCATGGATGTGTGATGTCCTTAGGTTAGTCAGGTTTTAGTAGTTCTAAGTCTATGGGACTGATGACCTCAGATGTTAAGTCACACAGTGCTTAGAGCCATTTTAACCATTTGGAAGCATAAAGAATTCAAATGGCTCTGAGTACTATGGGACTTAACATCTGAGGTCATCAGTCTCCTAGACCTTAGAACTACTTAAGCCTAACTAACCTAAGGACATCACATACATCCATGCCCGAGGCAGGATTCGAACCTCAGACCGTAGCGGCAGCGCGGTTCCAGACTGAAGCGCCTAGAACCGCTCAGCCACACAGGCCGGCATTTGGAAGCATACACAGTATTTTCTCTGTTGCTCTGGAAAAATATTTACAGTTTCGTTTCTGCGAATTGCGACTGGAGTCGTCTCAAACAAATAGTACTTGTCACACCTTTCGTGTGACATCCAGCCTCGGCGGAAAGCGTAAGTTTGTTTCCCATTACAAACAAAATTATTTTTAAATCGGAATTTTTCGTCTCCATTCGACAGAGTGTTCACAAATCACATACATACTCCGCAAGCTACTGTATATAACGGGAGGCACCTTGTACCACTACTAGTCATTCCACTTCCTGTTCCACTCATAAAATAGTCCGAGGGAAAAACGACAGTCTACTGGGTGTCTCTCCTATGGCTCGTCTGTCGCATTTTCTCTGGTGATTCAGCAGATATTTGCAGTTTCGTTCTTGCAATGTGTAGCTGGAGTCAGCTTAAACAAATACTGTTCATTGTGTCCTGTATCCATGGAAACCGTCGGTGTTTTCCGGTACAGCGTTTGAAATGTAACAATCGTTTCCTCCGCGCGGAGTCCATTTAGTCAGTGCTCCCATCTAGTGGTGTAATCGGAACCATCTGGTGGCGCTGCGCGCGGATGCATTTGTCAGCTGCGACTTGGTGAAGAAGCCGCGCAGCGTAACGCATTACCAAAGAAAGCCAGCTAAAACTGTTCTATGAAATTAATTAAGTAGCAGTGTTTTGTGTGCATCATTAATTCGTGACAATTTTGGAATTTGTCATTGTTAATTAACTGAAAGTGTGTGTAAAGCGACTGCGGCTACGGCGTAGTTCAAATGTTTTAGTTTCTCGAAGAACTGTAGCTTACGTGAACAGATGCCGAAGCCAACAGTATACTTATTTCAGATTCTTATTTCTCATTAACATCCATTCCGTAGATAGATGCATAGTTTTTTGAAATCACTTGCCTGCAATTCACGGCACAAAGTAATGTTTTTCGCATGTATTGTCGCATGTGTAACACATAGATTATCCGGAAACATGCATCCCAAGCGGCATATTAATGGAAATAATTTATAGCCTCAATACACAAAATTTACGACGCTCTGTTTCGTAAGTTATCGTAGCATTGTTGTGGTTTCCTAGGGGCTGTCTTTGAACGAAACTGTAATTTATTGTTTATTACTGCACAATGGAATGTGAAATTCGACAATTGTTGGCTAGATTTTATAGTCGGGATGATTTGAGTATTTTCCCAAAATTTAAGAACGGTAGTTGTAATGTGGACAAGCATATAAATGGTTGTAAATGGATTAGATAGATTACATAATAATTCTATTTTATATGTTTCATTTGGATTACTTTGCAGCGGCTTCTTTTGTACATAAAACTTGGGTTTAAAAATCTGTTCCAAGGGCGTGGGAAATATTTTGCTATCTGTTTCAATGACACAGACATTCCTCGATTTAAGAGAACTACTTGAGTAAAAATGAAAATCTTGAGCCGATTTTTCCAGCAAGTTTTTCTGCAAGAGCTATTTTCTCCCCTGTTTCATTCATGTATGTCAGGATCTGATCTTTCGTTGCTACGGAAGATCAGGACGTTACGGTATGGACACATCGTATGTTGGGTAGGAAGTTTGTTAATTATATCCTGACAAATTACTCAAATTCACAGTACTAACAATGAATAGTTCTACTGGAGAGGTGGGCAAAACGCACATTGACCCAAACGAAGCCGATACGTTACCGGAAGGCAGAAATGATTTATGCTGTGCTTTGTTTTTGTAACATATGCCTACGTCTTCGAAGCTACATTAGTACCGAGCTGTGAATATAATTTTTCAAAGAATGAGTTTGTTTATTCCTTTATTAGTAATCTGTCACCTTGGTAACCAAAACGGTCCGTTATAACCCTGCGTACAGTTATATACCAGAAATATTTGCTCCAAATTTTTATTCGCTATAGCTTTAGTTATGAATGATATCTCTACCCATAAATGTTTTGCAGTGCAGTATTTATTTATTTGCTTATTGTCTGATGACGGTCTTGCGAACCGAAAACCTGGCCGCAAGACCCGATACTCAAAACATCCACAGTTTGTTCCAACCTGGTTAATATGAAAGTGTTCTGTCAAATAACATTGGAATAACCTATAGAAACCATCATGCTGCTTGTAGACTAACATAGCCACTATCATTACTGTTGTACTACTTTGCGAAGTTTTCTTGTAGATTCAATTTCCATTAGTAGTGGAGTACCCTTCCCTGATACAGAAAAGGAGCCAGCAGTTTTTACTTTGGTCATAGCATTTGATTTTTCTATACTACTTTTATTATACCGTATCACCAATCATCAATTCATGATACTACTGGTGCTACCAGTAAGTTCAATCTGGAGGTCAAGACGTCGAGACAAATTATGGACAAAGGAAGTCTTCTCCAGTACGCACGCGGAGTTGATTATGAAATTCTTATTATGTCTGCAGTAGGAAATTACTTACATCTGAGTATTTGTTACATGAATCTGAAACAGATGTCATTGTTCCAGAACTGTACATACAAACAGAACGTAGAGTAATATACCTAAGCTTCCTTATAGCGCAAAATCCTTTCGATTACCAAACTTTGCGAGCATAAGCCGGATTCCTTCCATGGAAATGTGTCATCTTGCCGTGTGTGAGGTTCTCTAAAAGACTAATTTTCCATATCATGTACATTCATACTGCACAAGCCCGCGGAGGGCCAATCGTGCTGCTAGGCGTGGAGTTAGCGTTAGTATCTTCGGATATTTGTTTTTGTTAAGTTGGTACTTGTGTAATAACATAAGTAAAGTGGCTACTTATTCTGTGGAAAGGTTTCGTTTACACAGCTCTTTACAGTAGCCTTACCATGTTTGCTTCGCTCATATACATGAACTGGAGTGCCATTGCGTAAAATTCTCTGGTTTGGATGGTTTATCATTAACAGAAATTTGTCAAAAATCGGTGAAAGTTATTAAGTGTCGCTTTCTTAATTACCAATAATTAACCAATGGATTGCTGATTTCACATGCAGTCGTACTTGTGGTGAAAATAATCCACGTGAAGCACTTCACAGAACTGCAGCCACGGGTAAAAACATAAAGAATATGCACAATATGGTATTTGCTGTTAAAGTCGTATGAAATACGTGTCCTCAAGCATGTCAGAAGAGAGAGTAGTGTAAAGTCTGTGTGACTAAATATGGAAAAGTTTTGTGTAACATGGGGTCTGCATTTGGTCATTGTTGTCCAAAAGCAAAGGTAAAAACGAATTACTCATTAGTGTTACCGTCGATTCAAAAAAAAATCGTGTAACCGAGTTTCGTTCGACGACTTCTACTATGCAAGAAAAGTGAGCCCGCCACTACGCGCACGAAATACACTGCTGGCCATTAAAATTGCTACGCCACGAAGATGACGTACTACAGACGGACAGGAAGAAGATGCTGTGATATGCAAATTCTTAGCTTTTCAGAGCATTCACACAAGGCTGGCGCTGGTGGAGACACCTACAACGTGCTGACATGAGGAAAGTTTCCAACCGATTTCTCATACACAAACAGCAGGTGACCAGAGTTGCCTGGTGAAACGTTGTTGTGATGCCTCGTGTAAGGACGGGAAATGCGTAACATCACGTTTCCGACTTTGATAAAGGTCGGATTGTAGCCTATCGCGATTGTGGTTTATCGTATTACGACACTGCTTCTCGCGTTGGTCGAGATCCAGTGACTGTTAGCAGAATATGGAATCGGTGGGTTCAGGAGGGTAATACGGAACGCCGTGCTGGATCCCAACGGCCTCATATCACTAGCAGTCGAGATGACAGGCATCTTATCCGCATGGCTGTAACGGATCGTGTAGCCACGTCTCGATCCCTGATTCAACAGATGGGGACGTTTTCAAGACAACAAACATCTGCACGAACAGTTCGACGACTTTTGCAGCTGCATGGACTATCAGCTCGGAGACCATGGCTGCGGTTTCCCTTGACGCTGCATCACAGACAGGAGCGCCTGCGATGGTGTACTCAACGACGAACCTGGATGCACGAATGGCAAAACGTTTTTTCGGATGAATCCAGGTTCTGCTTACAGCATCATGATGGTCACATCCGTGTTTGGCGACATCGCGGTGAACGCACATTGGAAGCGTGTATTCGTCATCGCCATACTGGCGTATCACCCGGCGTGATGGTATGGGGTGCCATTGGTTACACGTCTCGGTCACCTCTTGTTCGCATTGACGGCACTTTGAACAGTGGACGTTATATTTCAGATGTGTTACGACCCGTCGCTCTATCCTTCATTCGATCCCTGCGAAATCCTACATTTCAGCAGGATAATGCACGACCGCATGTTGCAGGTCCTGTACGGGCCTTTCTGGATACAGAAAATGTTCGACTGCTGCCCTGGCCAGCACATTCTCCAGATCTCTCACCAATTGAAAACGTCTGGTCAATGGTGGCCGAGCAACTGGCTCGTCACAATACGCCAGTCACTACCCTTGATGAACTGTGGTATCGTGTTGAAGCTGCATGAGCAGCTGTACCTGTACATGCCATCCAAGCTCTGTTTCACTCAATGCCCAGGCGTATCAAGGCCGTTATTACGGCAAGAGGTGGTTTTTCTAGGTACTGATTTCTCAGGATCTATGCACCCAAATTGCGTGAAAATGTAATCACATGTCAGTTCTAGTACTATATATTTGTCCAATGAATACCCGTTTATCGTCTGCACTGGTGTAGCAGTTTTAATGGCCAGTAGTGTAAGAAATAATCAAGCAGTGGGTGGAAGCTAGTGGCCATTTCATCTAGCAGGAAGAAGATTATCACCATCGTTTTCTAGAATGAAATAGGAACACTCTTTATTGATTATCTTGTAATAAATAAATCAGCAACTAGTGAATACTACGAGTGTCTTCTGAACCGATGAAGAAATATGAGAGTGGAGATTGAGAGTGAAAAAATAAGAAACATCTTGCATCATGACAGTGCACCTATTCAAGAAATAGTTCTGCCCTGTTCAAGAAGATAGTTTTGCAATGGTGAAACAAAGATTTGACAACGAATTGTTGGAATATCAACTCTAATCCCCAGTTTTCGTACTGTAGGTTCCATGTATTTCCCATTTATAAATAAGTTCGTAAAACTGTTAAAATTTAATCAGGATCCAATTCGTACTGTCTTTTATATCCCGCCAGCTGCACGTCTGAAAGTAATGGCTTGCGACTTTTAACACCGCTACTTATATTCACAGGAATGCAAGTTTGTCTGTTCGCAAACGAACTTTTCCCAGTGATACAGTAAATCTTAGTCCCGCAACAATTTCTCTGTTGACGAGACGGCAAATATCGAACCAGTTCCGCCTCTCCGCCATTTACACGGAGCCGTCGACCCCTTTTTATTACATTTCGCTCAAATGTTAAGTGATGGCTTTCTGTTTCGAAGCTCCCCTTCACAGTTTTGAAAGATAAAAAGAACGAAGCATAGTCTGCCTGGGATATGAATCTGCATATTATGTCACCAAACTGTATCCTACTCGCGCTCAACTTTTTTTTTCCTTTTTTGCCGCCTGCTGCGCCCGGACGTCGTAATGGCCTGTGCTCTTCAGGAAGGCGGCTTTTAGCGCTAACGCCCGAAACGCACGTCGCGGGAAATCTTATTTCACGGCTGTTAAAAAGCACGACGCTCCCCGTCGCATTTGCATCTCGGTTGTCGCTGTCGGTGTGGCGCTCAAAATCCTGCAATGAAGGCACCGGAGCCACCATTGAATCTGCGCACTGTCCCAAGTTCCGCTTCCTTTCCCAGCTGCCACTCTATTTATCGCGAGCACGCAACACCCACAGTTACACTCTAAGGACGGGAAAAAACATTCTGTACGATATACTTTTTTTCCTCTTGATGTAGACACACCGCCTTGGGCAAATTCAGGCGTCAATATTCAGTCGCCACCGGCTAGCGAATACTATTGATGTGATACGGATATTTCAGACAAATACATTAGATTATTATTATCGTATGCATCAATTACAGTAATAGACATTGATCAAAACAAAGAAATATATATAAAAATGAACATGTGAAATTATATATAGTACACAAGTTTTAAAACGGCTCAGACTACAGTCGGATGTTGATCCAGCGGAGTGCCTTGTGGGATGCTTGATGGAGCTTCTCAATGCCACCAGGGAAGCGTCTGACTAGACATTCATTCACAATGTGGCTCATTGTTTCGGTGTCACCACATTCACACACACTGTCACTTGAAAAGCACCCTTGTGCATGTTGTATTTGCACCTACCCTCTTCAGTCCGATATCTGTTTAACTGCTCCCACACCTCCCTTGGTTGGTGGAAGCCTGGAACTGAACCTGTTGGATTGTCTACAAGTTCGTGGTTTCGGGTTCTTGTAGCTCGCCAATCACGTTTCCATTCTGCGTCCTGGTCGAATCCTGTGGATAGCATTTGGACTCCCATTTCAAGCGAGAGACCTCCAAGTGAGCAGTCAATTTTTTCGCCTTCGACTGCATCTTCATGTGCCTTGATTACTGCCGGTGCTCCCTGGGCAACTAATTGGTCCTTTACAATTAGGCTAACTCTCGCATAAGGCGATTTAAAGATAAACCCAATAGCGATTACGAAATTAACAACAATATGAAACCCTATACAAGCGGCGCTGTTCAGAGCCATCCTGGAAACGTGCCCAGAATATTGCAACTGAATGTTGAGGGACTGTCCACAAATAAGGGCGAAATACTATCTAAAATTTTGAGAGGGAATAGGGCAGACGTCTTAGCGCTGCAAGAGACTCATACTGAAGATGACAACGCTCTGTGGAAGCGAGGACGCATCCCAGGCTATAAATTAGTGTCCCGAGTTAACCACCCTCAATATGGAGTTGCCAGCTTTGTCCGCAACAACTTAAAGGATGTCTCAGTTATTCTCCAGGAGAAATCAGACAAAGAAAACGTGATGGTAGCGGTGATTCAGATCGGAAATATAAAAATAGGAAATATCTACAAACCACCGAATACATTAGATGAAGAAATGAAATAATTTCTGATAGCGGCCGCGCGGTTGGGTATCGAAATGAATTCATTGGCGACAGGTGAAAATTTGTGCCGGATCGGGAATCTAACCGGGACCTCCCGCTTTACGCGTGTGGTCGCCTTAACGGCTTCGGCAATCCGAGCACGCTTTCCGTCCGACACAAACCCCAGTCTGTCGCACACTACTTACGTAATCCACCCTACTCACTGCTTTCAGTATTTAGAATGAGGCCGGCCCTAGAGTGCATCCACAATGAAAATATCTTGAAATGCCGCCAAGGCGTATAAACACTGAAGAACCAAAGAAAATGGTACACTTGCCTAATATCGTGTAGAGCCTCCGCGAGCACGCAGAAGTGCCGCAACACGACGTGACATAGACTCGACTAATGTCTGAAGTAGTGCTGGAGGGAACTGACACGATGAATTCTGCAGTGCTGTCCATAAACCCGTAAGAGTACGAGGGGGTGGAGATCTCTACTGAACAGCACATTGCAAGGCATCCCAGATATGCTCAATAACGTTCATGTCTAGGAAGATTGGTGGCCATCGGAAGTGTTTAAACTCAGAAGAGTGTTCCTGGAGCCACTCTGTAGCAATTCTGGACGCACTGTCCTGCTGTAATTGGCCAAGCCTCTCGGAATTCACAATGGACATGAATGGATGCAGGTGATCAGACACGATGCTTACGTACGTATCACCTGTCAGAGTCTTATCTAGACGTTTCAGGGGTCCCATGTCACTCATCACTCCAACTGCACACGCCCCACACCATTACAGAGCCTCCACCACCTTCAACAGCCCGGGTGACACGCAGGGTCCATGGATTCATGAGGTTGTCTCTATACCCGTACACGTCCATCCGCTCGTTACAATTTGAAAAGAAACTCGTGCGACCAGGCAACATGTTTCCAGCCATCAACAGTCGAATGTCGGTACTGACGGGTACAGGCGAAAGTTTTGTGTCGTGCAGTCATCAAGGGCACACGAGTGACGTTGAACGATTCTCTTTAGTCGTCGTTGGTCCCGTTCTTGCAGGATCTTTTTCCGGTCGCAGCGATGGAGATTTGATGTTTCACCGGATTCCTGATATTCACGGTACACTCGTGAAATGGTCGTACGGTAAAATCTCCACTTCATCGCTACTTCAGAGATGCTGTGTCCCATCGCTCGTGCTCCAACTGTAACACTATGTTCAAGCTCACGTAAATCTTGATAACCTGCTATTCTAGCAACAGTGACCGATCTAACAACTGCTCCAGACACTTATTGTCTTAGTTGGGCGTCGTCGACCGCAGCGCCATATTCTGCCTGTTTACATAACTCTGTATTTGAATACGCATGCCTATAGCCTACCAGTTTCCTTGCCGCTTCAGTGTATTACTATATATGTGTGGCGTCTGTTCTTTCGGACATTACCGAAAGAGCAGATACCCCACACACATAAATATATACGGCTTGACGGCCATTAAGATCATTTCAGTGCGGATGCACTTTCTCTCCTGAACTCATGCAGGAATACAGCGTGATGCGGCGAGCAACAAGTATGGTGGACCTGGAGCGCTACGTCAGTAGTGCGCGACCAGTTGGGAGTTTGGGTTGGCCGGAAAGCGTGTTTGGATGGCCGAACACTTGAAGTGACCGCCCGCGCAAAGCAGGAAATTCGGGTTAGAGTCCCTGGTCAGCACAAATTTTCACTTGTCGCTATTGAATTCATTTCAATGCACGGTTTCGGCCGATGTCAGAATTTATTTCATTTCAACGTATTGGAAAGAGAACAGACAACATAAATATATATGCAAATACATTAGGACAACAAGGAAATTTCTTAGTCTGGCACAGAAATGGCCATTTTAGTTTGTTATACTTGTACATGTTGCACAATAACCTAAGAGAAGTACACATTGTGTCCCATGAGGAATGGTCAATACTCAGAGATATTACAGGAACGATTATTCGAAGCAAAAACGTCGAGTAAACATGGGCTCTACAGTGCATACCTTAAAGAGCTATGAGCACATTATCTTCGACACTATGAAACAAATCTCTTCCAATGCAAGTTCTTTGGTTTCCATATTTTTGAAGGAGGTAGTATGGACCAAAACAAGAAAAAATTGTCTAGTAAACATGGTCTCTAAAATACAGATCTTAAGTTCTATGATCACTTGTTCAGTATAAGAGATAGCTGACCCTCAGGTTATCAATGTACTGTATACAGGGCGAACCCACTCGCCCAACAGTATTAAGGTGGTTTTTCAAGGACTTTTTATCGGCAGTTTGGTATAAGGGATCCGTCGTCTCCAGTGGTTCGTTGCAGAGTAATAATGTAATTATGATTTATTGTGGTTGTTAGACATGTTACTTCCGTTTCTGTGAAAATACCTTCACTACGGTGATAAAGCATGTAATAGTGGGTGCGGCAAACAGAAGTCGCCCGCAGAACTGAAGGTGAATCGAAGCTGGACTGCTGGAATTACTGCAGTTTCATCCGAAATGTTGTGCTGTAGTTGTTGAGGGTTGTTGCGATACACCCTAGAGTTCACGGCTCCCCACACAAAGTAATCACACACTGACAGATCAGGTGACCTGGGTGGCCAGCTACGGCCGCGACCAGGCTGACCTCTGCTGAAAACTCTGTCAGGCGTGAAGATTGTGTAAATGTGCCGCTACGTTTGGCTGGCTGTACGGGCAGTTGCAGCATCCTGTTGGAAGTAGCTGTTGGTCTTTTCCTCCTCCGTTAATGCTCCCACAAAAGATTTCAAAATGTTGGCAATGCAACGCGCCGAAGTCAGCGTCTGATTGAAGAAGACGGGACCAATAATGCGGCGTGCACACACTGCACGCCAGATCCCAACCTTCTAGTCGTGCAATGGTGTTTCGTGTTAGTTCAGCGGATTCTCCACTGCACAGAACCTGTGATTCTGGGAGATGACATAACCACTCTGGTGAAACCAGGCTTCATCAGTCATAAAGAACAGATCCATGTCCAAACCATTCATTGTTATCACAGTGAACAGCCACTCACAAAACTGGAGGCGCTGAGGAGAATCTGCTGGTTTTAATACATAAACAACAGACACTCGGCAAGAGTGCACGTGCAGGTCCAGGTGGAGTATTCGTCTGCATGATCGACGTGATGTGCCGGTCTCTTGCGACAGGCGTCGGATTGATTTGGTAGGTTCAAAATGGTTCAAATGGCTCTGAGCACTATGGGACTTAACATCTGAGGTCGTCAGTCCTCTAGAACTTAGAACTACTTAAACCTAACTAACCTAAGGACATCACACACATCCATGCACGAGGCAGGATTCCAACCTGCGACCGTAGACGCAGGGCGGTTCCGGACTGAAGCGCCTAGTACCGCTCGGCCACAAAGGCCGGCGATTTGGTAGGACTCTGAAGCATTTTCTGATGACCAGCAGCCACATTCCTGGTGTGCGGTCACGTTTCGGGATGTTTTTTGACATGTTCAAAACAGATCCTGTCTAGCACCATTTTCGGACTAAGCGTTACATGACACTCTTTGCTGGCACTTTGACATCATTAAACTTCTCAGCAAACAACTGACCACATATTTCGCGACGTTGTTGTCACGTAACTTTCCACAACGAGCACCCGCTGCTCCACTGTGTGTACCATCGCCCACTTTGCACTGCTCTACTCACAATGGCACAACCCGCACTACGCGACGAAGCGGTGTGCATCGCGTGGCCGGCGTACATGTCGTGTGCGCGACACGGGGTGTGGTTGTACGCACACATTCACGTCCAATTGTATCCACTCTTCCGGGTCACTTTTATTTGCCCCCCCCCCCCCCCCCCGTACACAACCAGCAAACAGTACCACACAAAACACGGAGTAATGCAAAAACAGTCCGATGCTAAAGTACTGTGAGTTGACTGCCGTCGCTGCGGGAACAGCTCACCATGCCCTTTCATGGCATTCAGTGAACAGTGGCATATAGGCCAAATGTTCATCAGTGAACTTACCTACACTGCTGTGTATCTTCAGTCTGGAACCGCGTGACCGCTACGGTCGCAGGTTCGAATCCTGCCTCGGGCATGGATGTGCGTGATGTCCTTAGGTTAGTTAGGTTTAAGTAGTTCTAAGTTCTAGGGGACTGATGGCCACAGATGTTAAGTCCCATAGTGCTCAGAGCCATTTGAACCTTTTTTTTTTTTTTTTTTCTTTGTATCATTGCTGAAGTACATCTAACAATGTCAGAAAATGAAACCCGAAACAGAACCTAACAGTACTGAATGAAAGTTCTGTGGCGAAGAAAGTACCGTCAGCAGATGAAACAAGTTTATTTCCAAACAAGACACACATCTTATACCGTCGTCATTTAATTCGTTGTGCAGATATTTTCACTGCAATGCAAATATGAATGAAGGTATGAATCACTGTATGACATTATTTGCCGAGTTGTTCGTCAAGTCTTTCTACACACATCAAAGGAAGTTCCGCATTAGCCGCGACATATTGTGCAGGTGTGTTGCTATTGTGACTATTCGTGTACCGATAGGCAGGTTACTCCTGCCGTTGTTTGTGAACATACACGCAGTCACCACGAGCGCTACCTACGAGTAGAACGCCGCACTCGAATGAATTGCAGCATTTTAATGAAAAGTGAAGCTCCAGTAAGAAGGTGAAGTGCCAGTAGGGACGTACATTATGTGATCAAAAGTATCCGGACATCTGGCTGAAAATGACTTACAAGTTCGTGGCGCCCTCCATCGGTAATGCTGGAATTCAATACGATGTTGGCCCACCCTTAGCCTTGATGACAGCTTCCACTCTCGCATGCATACGTTCAATCAGGTGCTGGAAGGTTTCTTGGGGAATGGCAGCCAATTCTTCACGGAGTGCTGCACTGGGGAGAGGTATCGATGTCGGTCGGTGAGGTCTGGCACGAAGTCGGCGTTCCCAAACATCCCAAAGGAGTTCTATAGGATTCAGGTAAGGACTCTGTGCAGGCCTCGCCATTACAGGGATGTCACTGTCGTGTAACCACTCCGCAACAGGCCGTACATTATGCTCTATCGTGTTGAAAGATGCAATAACCATCCCCGAATTGCTCTTCATCATTCGGAAGCAAGACGTTGCTTAAAACATCAGTGTAGGTCTGTGCTGTCAAGTGCCAAGCAAAACAACAAAGGGTGCAAGCCCCCTCCATGAAAAACACGACCACACCATAACGGCACCGCCTCCGAATTTTACTGTTGGCACTACACACGCTGGCAGATGACATTCACCAGGCATTCGCCATACCCACACCCTGCCATCGGATCGCCACATCGTGTACCCTGATTCGTTACTCCACACAACGTTTTTGCACTGTTCAGTTGTCCAATGTTTACGCTTCTTACACCAAGCAAGGCGTCGTTTGGCATTCACCAGCGTGATGTGTGGCTTACGAGCAGCCGCTCAACCATGGAATCCAAGTGTTCTCACCTCCCCGCGAAACTATCATAGTAGTCGCAGTGGATCCTGATGCAGTTTGGAATTCCTGTGTGATGGTCTGGATAGATGTTTGCCTATTACACATTTCGATCTCCTTCATCTGTCGGCGGTCTCTGTCAGTGAACAGACGAGATCGGCCTGTACGCTTTTGCGCTATACGCGTCCCTTCACGTTTCCACTTCAGTATCGCATCGGAAACAGTGGACCTAGGGATGTTTAGGAGTGTGGAAACCTCGCGTGCAGACGTATGTAACAAGTGGCACCCCGTCACCTGACCACGTTCGGAGTCCGTGAGCTCCGCGGGGCGGCTCATTCTGCTCTCTCACGATATCTGATGACTACTGAGGTCGCTGATATGGAGTACGCGGTAGTAGGTGGCAGCACAATGCACCTAATATGAAAAACGTATGTTTTTTGGGGGTGTCCGGATACTTTTCATCACATAATGTATCAGACACGTCTATGAAACGGTGGAGTGAACTTCACCATGTTACGGATGAAAGTCGCGACTAATGAGCGGGTCCGCATTATCACGTTGCGCGCAGGAGGTTTGTCAACTGGGAAATTGCTCAACGTGTGTACCGAAATCAAAGTGATGTGGTGCGGACATGGAATCGGTTCCAATTGAAAGGTATTGTTGAGGACTTACGCCGCACAGGCCGTCCATGATCGACAGGTGCGCAGGATGATGGAGATCTACGATTTTCGAGTTGAAGGAACGGTGGGCTAAGTGCTCAAGAACTGAATTCAGCATTCGAAGAGGCTACAGGGCGTCATGTATCGCATCAGATAGTTTGGAGGCGATTGCGTGATGCGACTCTCCATTCCCGACGACCATGGCACCACAACACCATGGACTCAGTTACAGATGGGTAATAAATCATGCAGAATGGATGCTCTAGGATTGGCGTCGGATGTTATTTACGGACGAAATTCGGATCTGTCTGCGCCATGATAAACGCAGACAGTGTGTTTGGAGGCAACCCGAAATTCTCCAACACTGTGCAAGAAGGTGGCGGTGGAGTGATGTTCTGGGTGGCATTACGTGGAGCCACCGTACACCTCTCGTGGTTGGTTCAAATGGCTCTGAGCACTATGGTACTTAACATCTCAGGTCATCAGTGCCCTAGAACTTAGAACTACTTAAACCTAACTAACCTAAGGACATCACACACATCCATGCCCGAGGCAGTATTCGAACCTGCGACCGTAGCGGTCGCGCGGTTCCAGACTGAAGCACCTACAACCGCTCGGCCACACCGGCCGGCTCCGTGGTTGTAGAGGGCAATTTCACTTTTCTACGGTACAGAGACAAGACCCTGCAACCAATAGTGTGACTGTATCGCCAACATTTGATGACAATTTCATGTTGATGGATGATAATTTGCGTGCTCATCGTGCTGTTCTCGTAAACACGCTCCTTCAGCATGCTAGGATTATCAGAATGGAGTGGTGTGCCTGTTATGAACCCATTCGAACATGCGTAGGATCTTTTGAAACGAGCTGTTTTTGGACGCCGACGACTGCCACGTACTCTTCTCGACTTACACAGAATCTCCATTGAACAATGGGGCAATTTGGATTAAGGTTGGCCCAATGATTTCGTCAGTGGTATGCCACGTTTGGTTCAAGTAAGCCTCCGAGCAAGGGAAAGAATCACCACGTATTGACGTTGCTTGGGAGTGCCGTGAAACATCCCCCGTCCCCCTTCCCCCTCCCCCGTGGGAAACAGACGATTTAGTCATTACACATTTAAAAAATTTTTTTATTTAACGATTTGGACACATTGCAAATAAATATAGACGTATGCCTCGGAGCCGATCTTTTTGTTTTCTGTGCCATGAAATTCTAAACAAAGGGATGATGTAAAACTACAGCCGATGTGTGTATTTGAAGCCGCTTCAGCGACTTGCGCGTGATCACAAACGAGGGCAAGAAATCAAACGAAATGCAATGGCCTTGTAACGAGCCACGGGAGACCACCGGTCCCTTATATGAAAATAATCAGAAAATATCCTTGATAAATATCCAAAAACTTTTCTGAGGGGTTTAAGTTTACGCCACGTATTAACGTTACAGTATATTAGTACATGTTGTGAAAAAGTCGTTCAAAAGCAAAAAGTACGTAATCCTCCGTTATTACAATTCTTCAAAGAAAGGCGGCATTGCATCCCAAGAGATGGCAGTTAACTTGTTCTATTATGTTATGAACAAAAGTTAGAACACGTTTTTATGTGAGTAAAGTCACCGGTCTTGGCCTATTTTTAGCATTGTATCTGAAGATGGCCTAATTCGGCCGAAACCAGTAATAACACTTACAGAAATACCAGATCTAGACTGTTTCGTTCATAAAATAATTAAAATCATTTTGAAACGCGCATTGAGATCGTAAATTGCCTCTGTAAGACCTCGTGGTCGACGAGACCTTAAACCCTAATCTATGCGCCTTTCCAACGGAAGTTCATCCGAAGTTGGATTGAAATGTGGCCGCATAAGAAGAAGATCCAGGCGTAAGTCGTCTCAAAACTGTAATCACGGATGAAAACATCTAGAAAGTACATAATATGGAAGAGTAAAGGTGTGCAGAATGGCTGGCGTAAGGTGTATCCGAATAAAGAGTAGTGTTTGTTTTCACGAAGAATTAAGTATGAGAAAGTTCTGTGCAAGACGTGTGCCACGTATGTCGAATGCTGACCAAACTCAAATGCGAAAACGAATGTCGCAGCAATATTTTGACTGTGTGAAAAAGATCTGTGGGTTTGGTATTACTTTGTTAGTGACTGTAAGACGTGGGTACTCCAAATCTGGGCGTAAACAAACCGGTAATCAAAGCAGTGAGTGGAAGGCGGTGTCCCGGCACAAGAGACGTGTTCATTTGTCAGAGAGGTTATGCCGGTGTCCTCTGGAATGTTTATGGCGTCGTTCACATTTATTGCCTGATATAGGTTAAGCAATAACAAATGGTTCAAATGGCTCTGAGCACTATGGGACTCAACTGCTGAGGTCATTAGTCCCCTAGAACTTAGAACTAGTTAAACCTAACTAACCTAAGGACATCACAAACATCCATGCCCGAGGCAGGATTCGAACCTGCGACCGTAGCGGTCTTGCGGTTCCAGACTGCAGCGCCTTTAACCGCACGGCCACTTCGGCCGGCAAGCAATAACAGACAAATACTCTGGACCAAGTGCATAAAATAACAGTTGGTGAGGAGAGTTCTGGACTGAAAAAAAAAGAATAACACTGTCTTTATCAGTACAGAGCAATTGCCCACATGGGTGCTCTTGCAAAGAAAAAACCTTTAGAGTAATTTGTACCGGGTGATCAAAAAGTCAGTATAAATTTGAAAACTTAATAAACCACGGAATAATGTAGATAGAGAGGTAAAAATTGACACACATGCTTGAAATGACATGGGGTTTTATTAGAACAAAAAAAAACAAATATTGCTAGACTCGTGAAAGATCTCTTGCGTGCGTCGTTTGGTGATGATCGTGTGCTCAGCCGCCACTTTCGTCATGCTTGGCCTCCCATGTCCCCAGACCTCAGTCCGTGCGATTATTGGCTTTGGAGTTATCTGAAGTCGCATGTGTATCGTGATCGACCGACTTCACTAGGGATGCTGAAAGACAACATCCAACGCCAATGCCTCACCATAAATCCAGATATGCTTTAAAGTGCTGTTCACAACATTATTCCTCGACTACAGCTATTGTTGAGAAATGATGGTGGACATATTGAGCATTTCCTGTAAAGAACATCATCTTTGCTTTGCCTTACTTTGTTATGCTAATTATTGCTATTCTGATCAGATGAAGCGCCATCTGTCGGACATTTTTTGAACTTTTTTTTTGTTCTAATAAAACCCCATGTCATTCCAAGCATGTGTGTCAATTTGTACCTCTCTATCTACATTATTCCGTGATTGATTCAGTTTTCAAATTTATATTGACTTTTTGATCACCCGGTAGATAGAAAACTCTCTGAGTCCATTGAAGAGGTTTAACAACGGTATAGAAGTATTGTGGAGAAGTTCCGGAGTCGCACTTCCGAGATGGAATCTATTCACTGGGAAACATTTTAATACACTGATATGGAAAACTGCTGCAGATTAGTGTGGAAGGTAACTGAAAGAAATACGCAATGAGACGGACATAAATAGCACTTTTATTCAAAGACACTGAAGTCACGGCGATTCATAATGATCCCCTGCACGGGACGTGGTTCTTACTATAATGTGATCACCACGGACGGCAATATATCAATGTATGCTCTGCAAAATGGTCCCATGCTGATCAAGAGGTTCTTGTGGTAGGGCGTTCCATTGCTCTATCAGCGCGGTTGACAACTGCTGGATGTGTGCGTGCTGCAGTGTCCTCGTTCCAAGGACTTCTTCATCTGGGGTCTTCAATGCGGTCGCGCACAGTCGTCCATAAAAATGAAGTGAAATCCGAATACATACCTGAAAAGACGCACATGGGAAAGGAGTACAGTGTCACAATAACGTTGACAGTGAGTGTACCGTGTTTAAAGATTTGGAGTTGGAGGTCAGTACGACCGTGCAACATTATGCTTCCCCACACCAAAACACCTGCACCAACAAAACGATCGTGTTCGACAATGTTCCGGCTACATTACATGTTCCCACCTCTCGTCCTATGAAGGTACGCCCAGAATCACTACTCACACTGAATATGCTCTCATCCGAGAAGAGCACCATGCTGCCGGCCGGAGTGGCGGAGCGGTTCTAGACGCTACGGTCGCAGGTTCGAATCCTGACTGGTGCATGGATGTGTGTGATGTCCTTAGGTTAGTTAGGTTTAAGTAGTTCTAATCTCTAGGGGACTGATGACCTCAGCAGTGAAGTCCCATAGTCCTCAGAGCCATTTTTTAGCACCATGCTCTTGGCACCGTCGCAAACGGTGCGGCCGATGTGTGGGTGATAACAGAACACGACGTACTGCCTAATCGTCGGGAAAAGAGACCACCCCCGTGCAATCGCCATCAGATTGCGTGCCTTTCAGTCCTGTTAAATGTGGTTGCAATTGTACCCGCTGTTTGACGTGGGTCCCTTCTTACCTGTTGCACAATGTAGCGGTCATCTGCTGCTGTAGTTGACCGTGGTCGGCCACCCCTTATCCTTCGGACGGGGTAGCAGTGCTTGTGGTTCGGAAAGCTCCGCGTGCACAGGAAACGATGCTGTGCGCAACAGCCAACACCTGGGTGGCTACATTCGTCACACACTACGTTCTTCTTCCAGTGTCCCGATGATTCTTCCCCGTGCGAGGCGATACAGATGTTGTCGACCACCGCCGATATTTCGTCAGGAGCACACCCTGCCATTCTCAAGGCACAACTGCAAGGAGGAAGCAATGTGCAAGGGAATTTAATACCTTGAAACCTGCGTGTTTTTTCAGGTATGTGGACGATACTTTTGTTTTTTGGCCTCATGGTAGTGAAAATTTAAACCGGTTTTTGGATCACCTGAATTCAATCAACCCGAATATTCAGTTCACTATGGAGGTGGACAAGAATGGATGCCTTCCCTTCCTTGATGTGTTGGTCAGAAGAAAGACTGATGGTACGTTGGGGCATTCTGTTTATAGGAAGCCCACCCACACTGACTTGTATCTGCGAGCTGATAGTTGTCACCATCCAGCTCAGCGTGAAGGAGTACTTCGTACCTTGGTTCACAGGACCCACGTTATCCCAGACCCAGAAAGTTTGGCAGCTGAGCTGTCACATCTCGAAGTCACCTTTCGTCAGAATGGTTATAGTGAGAGGCAGATCAAACGTGCGTTGCACTATCAGCCTTCTGTGCAACGGGTGAGTGACGATAGCAACGAAGTGGGCACCTAGGTCTACGGCCCTTTTGCCTTTCGCAGGAAGCATTTCCTACAGGATTGGCCGTATTTTGCGGAAATATGATGTGAAATGTGTTTTTTGACCACCTTCTAAGATTAAGGCCCTGTTGGCGTCCGTAAAAGATGATCTTGGTCTGCGTAAGGCTGGTGCCTATCCTATTCCTTGCAGTTGTGGCATGTCATATATTGGTCAATCAGAACTGTGGAAGACCGGTGTATTGAACATAAGCGTCACACACGCTTACAACAGCCGAGGAAATCCGCTATTGCAGAACATTGCCTTGACACCGGTCATCCTATGGAATACAACAACACGGAGATTCTGGCTTGCACGTCCAGCTATTGGGATAGTGTTATTAAGGAAGCTGTTGAAATCAAACTATCAAGCAACCTTATAAACAGAGGTGGTGGATTTTGTTTAAATGCTGCTTGGAATCCGGCTCTGTCTCTCATCAAAAAACAGAGGGACAGAATTAGTGCTACCTCACCTGTTGATTAATAGTCACTATCGATATTTCTGATGTTGGTTATCTTTGGTTGTGTGTTGACTCTGCGGTTACTTATTCAGTGTGTGGTATCTTCCTTGTTTCTCCTCTGTGAACCGAGGTATCAAATTCCCTTGCACGTTGCTTCCTCCTTGCAGTTGTGCCTTGAGAATGGCAAGATGTGCTCCTGTCAAAATATCGGTGATGGTCGACAACGTCACCCTGCAGCAAACCCGTAAGTTATTTGAACATTCAGTTCGCCGAGAAAAGTTAAGGTCTCACATATGATGAAGAACATCACCACAATGCACCGTAACGTTTCGCTGATTGACACAAACTGTCTTTCTAGTTCCTTCAGCCGCCCCGTCTAACGCCATTTGATGCTAAAGCCACGCCAACCTGATGCCATGTGACGTCCAGTTTACTGTGCACGACTGGGAGACTTCTGCCAACACGCTGTCGCACTTTCATTCATTTCCACTGAGCAGTTACTACGTTATGTTACTTTATCAATCTCGTCCTTAAGTTTTGCAGAGCAGTGTATGTTGCATTGACCCAAAAGGGAGTTATACAAAGAAATAAGTTTATTTTTGACGTAGAAACGCGCTCTCTCTCTTTGCCATATCGGCAATTTTTCTCCTCGACTTCTAACAAGTATTTGTACTTAGTATGAAACCCGATACGTGACTTGTTAGCAAGTACAATATAGTACGTTTTTATCTCACAGGTTGTCTCGCCGTGATTGGTTGATGGTGAGCTTCTGTGTATTCAGAAAAGTTGTTTCCATTTTAAGTACAATATTTCGACGACCGACCCAGTCGCCTTCTTTAGGTGCTGCGAGTTGTGCTGCTGTGTGTACTCGCTGCCTCAACTCTTCTTGGACGATGGGTCGATCGTCGGAATAGTGTGCCTAAGCCAGAAACAACAACTGGGCTGAACAGTTAGGGGCTCACCGTTAAATGGGACAGATCGTCACATACCTTGGCGCGTTAGCGAAATAATTGCAGGCAGCAGGACTTAACGAGAGTACAGCTACGCTTTTCTTCGTGGCGTTAACCCGCATTGCAAGGCAGCAGTAGGCCTGGACCGACACCCCCGGGATAACAAGGCCGTCCAGCAGTGTTAGTGACGTCACACTAAGCGGCCCATAGCCGACGCAGCTGTCCACGAACACCTCCGTACAGACGCGCCTGATGCTAACGATCTTCTCTCCGTCATACAGAAAGGAGCCAACTATAATTCGAACCAAAGACCAAATTATATATATTCTTGTAAACAACATAAAGGTTCATACCGAAATACCGATTACATATACGGGCAGGAATAAGTTTAATCGATTGAGGAACTTTGCCACTATTTTATAATTGTCAGAATACTATTTAGCTTTAAAACTCGCATACAGGTGGTGACAAATGCCAACTGACAGCAGGACTTAACATTTTCAAGCTATTACTCTGAAAGTAAATTATGTTAAACACTGTCATACATAGCAAAACCCGCACAACTTTCGTTTACATAAGGTAACAAGAGTTCGCTTTATCTCATAAAACACATGACTATTGTGAATTTACTCATGTTCATGGTGACAGCTCTTTTCAAGAATTTTTACAAATGTATCCCCAGTAATAAAGAATGGAAACAAAAGATAGATACCAAATATTCTCCTTTTAACATAGACATCACTGAACACAAGATTCTGTCTCGCACTGTGATACTAAGGGACTGCTCTTTCCTTTAAGAAAAGCCTGACGATTTGAAGTTCACTCTGCTATTGAAGATACACTTCTTGAAACAATATTAAAAATGTTATGAAAGGTAAGGAAATGAAAAACAACCAAGTGCATTACATGTAAGAATGTGAGCAAAAGGCTGAGGCTCTCTTTACTTACCATTTTCAATCTCTCTACAGATTTTCCACGTAGAAATCACCAACTGCAAGTCTCATTATTGCTGTCTGTTACTCACAAAGTGCTTTTCTATTTAGAAAACCTGACAATTTGATGTTCATTCTGGTACTGAAGATACACATTTCAGAGGAGTTCTAGAACCTATTCCTGCCCGTATATGTAATCGGTATTTCGTTATGAACCTTTATGCTGTTTACGAGAATATATATAATTTGGTCTTTGGTTCGAATTATAGTTCGCTCCTTTCTGTATGACGGAGAGAAGATCGTTAGCATCAGGCGCGTCTGTACGGTGCTGTCCGTGGACTGCTGCGTCGGCTATGGGCCGCCTAGTGTGACGTCACTAACACTGCTGGACGGCCTTGTTATCCCGGGGGTGTCGCCTGGACACCTGCGAAGAGCTAAGTGCAGACTAATATGAGTGAGCGACTGTGTGACGGCTCATTTCAGAGCGCGACTGGTGGCTGCGGGCCGAGTAGAAAACACGAGATGTAAGCGATGATCGCAAACTAACAGTCGCGAACTTAGTCGTGTAATAAAGGCAACGGATCAAGACAGGATTTTTGTGATATTACGAGAAACTCTTTGTGAGAAGACGTAACGTTACGGCAGCGTTAGTGAAAAGCAATAAGAAGTGACGACTTTGATCCTTGGCGATACTCGTTGAGCCAGTTGTGTAATGCAATACAGCCTCTGGGTGTATTCAGCCCCACCCCTGCACCTGCTCCTCTGCACGGATGCTCCCTTTTATCTGCGTGCTTACCCTCTCACGGCCGATGCGCCGCTGCCATTCCTCTTCTTCCCTTCCTCTGCCTCTGCCGTGCCCTCCGCTTTATGTCCGTAGCACTCAGGCTCAGTCGCCTGAAAACAAAAAATACCTGATCCGTCTTACGTTCTGCGCGCATATTACGTGGTACGCTGTGTACCTGTCTCAATCTGCTTATGTCCGTCTGAAATATGAAACTGAATACTGTGCTTGCCTGTTGACAAACAGCAGAATCATTTCCCTAATGATGCGAGGAGAGTTCAGAAAGTAAGTTGCACATTATTATGGCAGGCCAAGTAACGTTTGTTGAATAGCGCACTACATGTAAAAGTGACACAGATACATGACACTGTTTTTCAGTGTAGTCACCAAGCCTCTGTAACCAACGGTCAGAGCGTTCAACTAATCGTTCAATTCCTCGACGATAGAACACCACCGTGTGAACGTTCTCGTCTTTGGAAAATCTCTTTCCCTCGATTTTTCTTTCATCTTGCCGGAAATATGAAAATCACATGATGCAAGACCTGGACTTCGCGAACAGCATCACCCGCGCCTGTGCAACCTTGGCTCAAATTCTTGGCACCATTTCACCACGGATGGACGCGAGAACGTATTTGGTCCATATACCACCAGAATTTCAAGCTGAATCTGTGTGCAATTTAGACGTTTTGCCCACAAGAATCGTGATGTCCCGCGTCCTTCAATTTGGAGAACGTTTCCAGTTGGTGCGCCATTTCAGTTGCATACCGTGATGCACTTGTGATCCCTACTGCAGCAGAACTGTGTCTTCAGGAAACCTAGTACATTTACTCTCTTCTGTTATTCAATCTGTACATCGGGCAGTGAAAAGAACCAAAGAGAAATTCGGAATGGGAATTGTAGTTTATGGAGAAGAAATAAAATTTTTGTAGTTAGCCGATGACATTCTAGTTCTGCCAGAGAGGGCAAAGGGTTTGGAAGAACAGTTGAACAGAATGGACAGTGCCTCGAAATTAGGCTATCTGATGACCATTAACAAAAGTAAAATAACAGTAACAGAGTGCAATCGAATTAAATCAGTTGTTATAGGAGAGAAAGATTAGAAAAGTGAAACTAAAAATAGTAAGACACTTTTACCATTTCTGCAGTATAAAATAATTTATGTTGGCCGAAGTAGACAGGCTACGAATGCAGGCTGGCAACGGCAAGAAAAGCATTTCGGAAAAATAGGAATTTTTCACATCTAATATCAATTTAAGTCTTACGAAGGCTTTCCTGAAGCTATTTACCCTGAGTGTAGTCTTGTACGAAGTGAAAATGGACGATAAGCAGTTAAGACAAGAAGAGAATAGAAGCGCAACTTGAGTAAAAGGAGAGATCGGTTGACAGGTCACATTCTGAGGCATCAAGGAACTAGCAACTTGGTATTGAGGGAAGTGTGGGGATAAACATTTTAGAGGGAGAACAAGGCTTGAATACAATAAGCAGGTTCAAATGGATGTATGTTGTGGTACTTGTGCAGAGATGAATAGCCTTGCACAGGATAGACTAGCGTTGAGACTGCGTCAAACCAGTCTTCGGACCGAACAAGACTACAACAACAACAACTGAACGCAAATGAAGTTAAAATGTTTGCCTGCTCTTCATTACTTTTGCGAATCACATATACTGGGCATTCGACTTTTTACTGTTCGGTCATTACGGTACTTTAATACTGCGGTTTCAGCCCTATACTCGCCTAGCGCGGGACCAAGCGGCCTGGAAGGCAGTATAGCTGCAGGTCAAATGCGTCAGTAGACGATGTGTGATGGTGTAGCACGAACGTACCGTAATAATCATACGTGGAGCAATGTACTCGCCGGAGAGTTGTTTACGTCCCGTGGAACGAAGACTGCAATGAGGTAACAACAAAGGCGGAGTAATACACAGCTCAATGTTTACGCTAGTGTTAAACTTACTACGAACAGAGTATAGTTGCCGGACTTTGGATGCTTTCGGTAAGGACATTTTTGGTCAAGCTGCGGAGTTCGTGGCTTGAACGGGAAACATCTTTTCGAAAAAGCAGATAAAAATTCACTTGATGCATTCCTGAGACACAATCTCCACTCCCTGCAAATTAACACTGTAACTGTAGAACAGATGTGGCTTGAATCCAAAGAAATAGTATCGATAGCAATTGATAGATTTATACCAAATAAATCAACAAACGACAGAGATGATCCCCCATGGTAGACAAAAAAGGTCAGAACACTGTTGCAGAAACAACGAAAGAATGCCAAATTAAAACGAACGCAAAACCCCCAGGATTGGTGATCTTTTACAGAAGCTCGAACTTTAACGCGGACTTGAATACGAGATGCTTATAATAGTTTACACGTCGTAACTTTATCTCGAAACGTGGCAGAAAATCTAAAGAGATTCTGGTCGTATGGGAAGTATGCTAGCAGAAAGACACAACCAATGCCTTCTCTGCCCAATAGCAATGGAAGTACTATCGATGAAAGTGCTACTACAGCAGGGTTACTACACACAGCCTTCCGAAATTCCTTCGCCAAAGACGACGAAGTAAATATTCCAGAATTCGAATCAAGAATACCTGCCAACATGAGTAACTTTGAAGTAGATATCCACGGTGCAGTGAAGCAACGTAAATCACTTTTTAAAAGCAAATCACCCGGTCCAGACTGTAATCCAATTAGGTTCCGTTCGGAATATGCTCATGCAATAGCTCCATTCATAACAATCATACACAACCTCTCGCTCGACGAAAAAAATGGCTCTAATGGCTCTGAGCATTATGGGACTTAGCTTCTGAGGGCATCAGTTCCCTAGAACTTAGAACTACTTAAACCTAACTAACCTAAGGACATCACACACATCCATGCCCGAGGCAGGATTCTAACGTGCGACCGTAGCGGTAGCGCGGTTCCAGACTGCAGCGCCTAGAACCGCTCGGCCACTCGGGTCGGCGCTCGACAAATGATCTGTATCCAAAGACTGGAAAGCTGCACAGTTCACACCAGTATTCAAGAAAGGCAATAGGAGTAATCCACAAAATTACAAAAAAAAAAAATGGTTCAAATGGCTCTGAGCACTACGGGACTTAACTTCTGAGGTCATCAGTCCCCTAGAACTTAGAACCACTTAAACCTAACTAACCTAAGGATATCACACACATCCATGCCCGAGGCAGAATTCGAACCTGCTACCGTAGTGGTCGCGCGGTTCCAGACTGTAGCGCCTAGAACCGCTCGGTCACCCCGGCCGACTACTAAATTACAGGCCATATCATTAACGTCAATGTGCAGCAGGATTGTGTTCGAACGTTATGAATTACGTCGAAGTGAACGGTCTATGACACATTGTCAACACGGACATAGAAAACATCGCTCTTGTGAAACACAACCATCTCTCTACTCACACTAAGTGCTGTGTGCTATCGATAAGGGATTTCAAATTGATGTTGTATTTCTAGATTTCCAGAAGGCTTTTGACACCGAAGCGGCTTGTAATCAAATTGCGTGCGTATGGAATATCGTCTCAAGTTATGTGACTGGATTCATGATTTCCTGTCAAGAGAGGTCACAGTTCGTAGTAGTTGACGGAAAGTCAATGAGTAAAACAGGAGTGATTTCTGGCGTTTCCCAATAGTGTTATAGGCTCTCTGTTGTTTCTTATCTATACAAACGATTTAGGTGACACTCTGAGCAGCCGTCCTAGGTTGTTTGCAGATGATGCTGTCGTTTATCGGCTAGATCAGAAGATCAAAACCAATAGCAAAACGACTTAGTTAAGATACCTGTATTATGTGAAAATTGGCAATTGACTCAAAATAATAAAAATTGTGAGGTCATCCAAATGAGTGCTAAAATTCGGCTAAATGCAATTACGAAGAACTTAAATTGGAAAAGTACGCATAGAAAATATTATTGGAAAGGCGCACCAAAAACTGCGTTTTGCTGGCACAACACTTAGAAGATGCAACAAATCTACTAAACAGACTACCTACTCTACATTTTTCCGTCCTCTTTTGGAGTAGTGCTGAGCGGTGTGGGATCGTTCCCAGTTAGGATTAGCGGAGTACGTCGAGAAACTTCAAGGAAGGCTAGTACGTTTTGTATTATAGAGAAATAGAGGAGAGAGTGCCACTGACATGATAGGATTTGAGGTGGACATCATTAAAACAAAGGCGTTTTTCGTTGCGGCGGAATCTTCTCGCGAAATTTCAATCACCAACTTTCTCCTCCGAATCCGAAAATATTTTGTTGACGCCGACGTACGTATGGGGAAACGATCATCATTATAAAATAAGAGAAGTCAGAGCTCGTGCGGAAAGATATAAATGGTCTTTTATTTCCGCGCGTTGCTCGAGAGTGGAATAACAGTGAATTATTGTGAACCCTCTGCCAGGCACTGAAGTGTGATTTTCAGAGTAGCCATGTAGATGAAGGTGAAGATGAGTTCGTGTGAGCCAGTATTTTGATGGGGGATGGGGGAGGAGACAGTAACAAACTGCGATCCCTTCCGAGGACCACACCGCGGATTCGCGCATGCATCAAAGGAGAAGGTTCAAAAATAGTCTAGTTCGTTCGTAGTGTGATAAGGGCTGCATTTCTAGGAGATAAACAGTCTCTTAGGCTGCAGTCACAGTGGCTTCGATATATGTGGATTCTGCCGATGAAGACATAGGCCGGAGACGGCCGATCTTTTCAAATCAGTACGCCACTATGTTTGAGGTCACACTATAGCCGATCTTATCTCCCGAACGTACAGACTTCGGACGACAATCGGTGAAGTTCAAGTAATTTTTTTTCTTCGGTCAGATCGACCGACAATCTCGCACACGAATTAGGGAGCGTGAGAAACTAGTCTAAGTTTAGCCCTAAAAAAAATGAGTTTGCGGCATCCTGAGGATGAAAATATTGTAATAAGGATAGTTGGTTGTTTTGGGGAAGGAGACCAGACAGCGAGGTCATTGGTCTCATCGGATTAGGGAAGGACGGGAAGGAAGTCGGCCGTGACCTTTGAAAGGAACCATCCCGGCATTTGCCTGGAGCGATTTGGGAAAATCACGGAAAACCTAAATCAGGATTGAACGGTCGTCCTCCCGAATGCGAGTCCAGTGTCTAACCACTGCGCCACCTCGCTCGGTCTCGTAATAAGGATATTGTTAGGAATCTATGGACTGAAATCGCAGGTTTATTCAAAACCTCAAATAGACAAAATCTTTATTGAAAATTTTAGCCGTAGATTGTAACCCCAAAAAATAATTTGCTCAAGTGAAATTGGGTGGTATATGTTATATGCTTATGACTACTGCATCGGGCCTTTTTTTGTGGTAGGTTGTCATTAGTAGTCTACAAATTATTATTACTGCTTACTGGCGTTTTGCACCAGTAGGGTAGTGATTCTGTTAATATGAAGTGGTTTGGACAAATGTGGTGTACGGTATGTAGTTCCACTTTTAAGCGGTTTAGGTTTTCAGAATATCTTACGACTACACTTTTTGCTTGTCTTCCACTCGTGTGCAAAATGACAGCCATTGAAAGTTAATTGACGTACATCTGCACAACTCCAAACAAATACAGCGAAACAGAGTGTTTATAATTTGCTTTTCAAGGTTACTACGAATTATCTCGAGTATAGTTGGTTCAAATGGCTCTGAGCACTATGGGAATTAACTTCTGAGGTCATCAGTCCCCTAGAACTTAGAACTACTTAAACCTAACCAAGCTAAGGACATCACACACATCCATGCCCGAGGCAGGATTCGAACCTGCGACCGTAGCGGTCGCGCCTTTCCAGACTGTAGCGCCTAGAACCGCTCCGCCACCAGGGCCGGCTATCTCGAGTATGTAACAGAACGTTTCTCTCCTCATCTCGCCGGCCGCGGTGGCCGTGCGGTTCTAGGCGCTCCAGTCCGGAGCCGCGCTGCTGCTACGGTCGCAGGTTCGAATCCTGCCTCGGGCATGGATGTGTGTGCTGTCCTTAGGTTAGTTAGGTTTAAGTAGTTCAAGTTCTAGGGGACTAATGACCACAGCAGTTAAGTCCCATAGTGCTCAGAGCCATTTGAACCATTTTTTTCTCCTCATCTCATATACAGGGTGTTACAAAAAGGTACGGCCAAACTTTCAGGAAACATTCCTCATACACAAAGAAAGAAAATATGTTATGTGGACATGTGTCCGGAATCGCTTACTTTTCATGTTAGAGCTCATTTTATTACTTCTCTTCAAATCACATTAATCATGGAATGAAAACACACAGCAACAGAACGTACCAGCGTGAGTTCAAACACTTTGTTACAGGAAATGTTCAAAACGTCCTCCGTTAGCGAGGATACATGCATCCACGCTCCGTCGCATGGAATCCCTGATGCGCTGATGCAGCCCTGGAGAATGGCATATTGTATCACAGCCGTCCACAATACGAGCACGAAGAGTCTCTACATTTGGTACCGGGGTTGCGTAGACAAGAGCTTTCAAATGCCCCCATAAATGAAAATCAAGAGGGTTGAGGTCAGGACAGCGTGGAGGCCATGGAATTGGTCCGCCTCTACCAATCCGAATCTGTTGTTGGGAAGCGTACGAACACTACGACTCAAATGCGCAGGAGCTCCATCGTGCATGAACCACATGTTGTGTCGTACTTGTAAAGGCACATGTTCTAGCAGCGCAGGTAGAGTATCCTGTATGAAATCATGATAATGTGCTCCACTGAGCGTAGGTGGAAGAACATGGGGCCCAATCAAGACATCACCAACAATGCCTGCTCAAAAGTTCACAGAAAATCTTTGTTGATGACGTGATTGCACAATTGCGTGCGGATTCTCGTCAGCCCACACATGTCGATTGTGAAAATTTACAATTTGATCACGTTGGAATGAAGCCTCATCCGTAAAGAGAACATTTGCTCTGAAATGAGGATTGTAACATTGTTGGATGAACCATTCGCAGAAGTGTACCCGTGGAGGCCAATCAGCTGCTGATAGTGCCTGCACACGCTGTACATGGTACGGAAACAACTGGTTCTCCCGTAGTACTCTCCATACAGTGACGTGGTCAACGTTACCTTGTACAGCAGCAACTTCTCTGACGCTGACATTAGGGTTATCGTCAACTGCACGAAGAATTGCCTCGTCCATTGCAGGTGTCCTCGTCGTTCTAGGTCTTCCCCAGTCGCGAGTCATAGGCTAGAATGTTCCGTGCTCCCTAAGGAGCCGATCAATTGCTTCGAACGTCTTCCTGTCGGTACACCTTCGTTCTGGAAATATGTCTCGATGCAGACGTACCGCGCCACTGCTATTGCCCCGTGCTAATCCATACATCAAATGGGCATCTGCCAACTCCGCATTTGTAAACATTGCACTGACTGCAAAACCACGTTCGTGATGAACACTAACATGTTGATGCTACGTACTGATGTGCTTGATGCTAGTGCTGTAGAGCAATGAGTCGCATGTCAACACAAGCACCGAAGTCAACATTGCCTTCCTTCAATTGGGCCAACTGGCGGTGAATCGAGGAAGTACAGTACATACTGACGAAACTAAAATGAGCTCTAACATGGAAATTAAGCGTTTCCGGACACATGTCCACATAACATCTTTTCTTTCTTTGTGTGTGAGGAATGTTTCCTGAAAGTTTGGCCGTACCTTTTTGTAACACCCTGTGTTTTTCAAACTTGTCTGGTTGTTCCGATGACTGAGGACAGAGTGCATAGTAGTCGTCACGTTCCTTACGAGACAGGAGAGCTCTGTTTAATAACAGAAGCCGCTATACACCACCCGTAGCCGAGCACAGAGGCGCCGTGGCATCCACCCCACCGTAAGAGGTTAAAACCTAACCTACTTCATACACAGAACAGATTCCAACCTAACCTAAGTTCCTCGACCCTGCCAGAAGTTGACAAAGGAGACGGACGCACTACGACCACGCTGTCGGCAGATGTTATCGGGCGGCCTCTGGCGACGGTGTCTGACGACCGTTGCGTTGGGGTTGGGTTGTTTGGGAGAGGAGACCAAACAGCGAGGTCATCGGTCTCGTCGGATTAGGGAAGGATGGGGAAGGAAGTCTGCCGTGCCCTTTCAAAGGAACCATCCCAGCATTTGCCTGGAGCGATTTAGGGAAATCACGGAAAACCTAAATCAGGATGGCCGGACGCGGGATTGAACCGTCGTCCTCCCGAATGCGAGTCCAGTGTGCTAACCACTGCGCCACCTCGCTCGGTCTGATGACCGTTGTGTGTGCCACTGTGAACGCAACCTTACGGTGAGTGTCGTGTGGCCAGCCGGCGTGCCGCGACAGCGGGCATGCGCGGGGTCGGCAAGCGGGGGAAGAGAGCACGCTGCACAGTGGATGTCGCTCTCTGACGACGCAGTGACGATTCGCTTATCAGCGGGCAGCGGGAGGCACGGAAGTTAGCCTTGCCGCGGGTGCCGGAGCGGCGCTGTGCCCTTCGGTGCGCCGGGAGCGGCGACTGCGTCGGTGCAGAATTCGCACCCTCGCCCCCTCCCCGTTAAGAGCGTTAAAGCGAGGGGATCCGGCCGGCCGTCCCCGCTCCGCCTATCGCAGACGGACACGCAGCGTGCGTGGCACGCGGCACGCACCTCCCCGCGGATCGATAGCGTGCCGAGATGAATGGTGGAACAGCTGTCGCGGCGTCGGGGGTGGTCTGAGCGGCAGTGGTGCGCCGACCTCGCCATGGGCAACAATGCGTCGTCTGCGGCGGCGGCTGCCGCTGCGGCGGCGGCGGCGACGTCGGCGGCCGACGGCCGCTACAGGCCCAGGCACCGGGCGCGGCGCGCGCGCAGCCTGCCCACCTCGCCGCTCGCTCACAGGTCAGCCTCCGTGACTCACCCGCTGCAGCTGTTCTGTGCCGCGCCGCGCTGCCCAGCTCGCATCTCACATCTTCGAACGCGGCCTCACCAGTGTCGGACACATCGAGTGCGAACGTTAGTGCTATCATTGTTGTCACCGCTCGACCCGAAGTCTCGAGGCGTGTGGTGTGATTCCGAACGCTACTGACAGATTTTGAAAGTCAATAGAACGAAAAACCAGTCTAAGTTGCAAATATTTTACTTTTTATTCATGCGATGACTAGTTTCGGGCCGAGATCCTTTTCCAATCGGCATAACAAGGTCGAAAATGGCATTTACGAAGATGTCAGAGTGCTGTGGGCCGACCGGTGTGGCCGAGCGGTTCTAGGCGCTTCAGTCTGGAACCGCGCGACCGCTACGGTCGCAGGTTCGAATCCTGCCTCGGGCATGGATGTGTGTGTTGTCCTTAGGTTAGTTAGGTTTGAGTAGTTCTAAGTTCTAGGGGACTGATGACCTAAGATGTTCAGTCCCATAGTGCTCAGAGCCATCTCAACCATTTTTTTAGAGTGCTGTGGTGTCACCGCCAGACACCACACTTGCTAGGTGGTAGCCTTTAAATCGGCCGCGGTCCGGAAGTATACGTCGGACCCGCGTGTCGCCACTATCAGTGATTGCAGACCGAGCGCCGCCACACGGCAGGTCAAGCCTAGAGAGATTCCCTAGCACTCGCCCAGTTGTACAGCTGACTTTGCTAGCGATGGTTCGCTGTCTACATACCCTCTCATTTGCAGAGACGACAGTTTGGCATAGCCTTCAGCTACGTCATTTGCTACGACCTAGCAAGGCGCCATACTCAGTAACTACTCTGAACAGATTATGTTGTGAATCATGTACCGTCAAGAGTACGTTCATCATTAATGGATTAAAGTTAAGTATCAAACTAATTACGTCCGCTTTCTGAATTCTCATTCCTTGTCATGTTCCAGACCTCACCTAGCTAAAACGCGTGCATTTCGGCCTCCAGTTGTTACACGGTGTTGGCTCTTCTGCCAACACCACAAGTGCAATGTACATTTATAGTGCGTACAGGCACCAGTTGTCTGTATGCACTGTAAATGTACATTGTACTCTTTTGGACACCTTCGGAAATGCCATTTTCGACCTTGTTATGTCAATTGGAAAATGGGTCTCGACCCAAACTAGTCATCGAACGAATAAAAAGTAAAATATTTGCAACTTGGACTGGTTTTTCGTTCTATATATTAACTGAAGTTGCTGACACAAGACACTCCAGCATGCTGGAAGTTCGTAGACTTTGAAAGGTTCACAAGGGTTGTTTGACGAGTGTTTTCCTGCGGTTCTAGGCGCTGCAGTCTGGAACCGCGAGACCGCTACGGTCGCAGGTTCGAATCCTGCCTCGGGCATGGATGCCTGTGATGTCCTTAGGTTAGTTAGGTTTAACTAGTTCTAAGTTCTAGGGGACTAATGACCTCAGAAGTTCAGTCCTATAGTGCTCAGAGCCATTTTGAACGATTGTTTTGATGTAAGGAACCGACAGTCTCCAGTGGCTCGCTCCGGTGTATTTCGTACAGTTAGTTACTCCAGTCATCTCCTGCTCCGTATTTGAACTCAAAACCACAGTCCAGACTCCGTGACTCATTCGCTTCTCTGCACTCTGCTCACTCTGTTGCAGCCCTGGCGTTCTAGCACCCGTGGAGTAACCACAAAATCTTGTGGTACGAATACAAGTAGCAGCTGGAATCATCCGTAATATGCCGGGAGTCTTTCGACGGGTTGGGCTAAACAGATGTAAGGAATTTGGTGCAGAGATGCTAGCACGCAAACGAAGCGTATCCGAATTTTACTTTATTAGAGAAACATTTCTTTCAAATGGAAGCTCTTGAGTGTCGTCCCAACCTTGGACACATCACATGTGACCGTGCTGTTAGTTCAAATGGTTCAAATGGTTCAAATGGCTCTGAGCACTATGGGACTCAACTGCTGAGGTCATAAGTCCCCTAGAACTTAGAACTACTTAAACCTAACTAACCTAAGGACATCACAAACATCCATGCCCGAGGCAGGATTCGAACCTGCGACCGTAGCGGTCTTGCGGTTCCAGACTGTAGCGCCTTTAACCGCACGGCCACTTCGGCCGGCCGTGCTGTTAGTGCTTTCTTGTTGTTGTCGATGCTATCCAAAGTCACCAATCATCCCCTGCATTGGAGAGGTGTAGGGAGAGTCCAGTGGCTACCTTCAGGTCTTTTCCAAGTGTTCGCAGCTGAACTGCAGGAGTCCCTCTGTCGGTTGGAATACGTCAGATGCAGTGCTTATTGTAATGGATGAAATGTAAAATATGTAGAACGCCTGGTTAGATGTAAAAGAGGGTCTGATGACCTTTATATTGCCAGGTTAAAAAAATCAATAAATAAAAAAAAACGGAAATCTCTGGTAGAGAAAATTCTTGACGCTCTGCTGTGCTGTGATTGAATAAAAATATTACTGACAGTTGTGGATGTCCCGTGGCCGAGGAAAAATTTTCAGCAAAATAACGAACAGCATATTTCAATCAGTTTTTTACCAGATTACTTTTTCTCCATGTTTTTAACTCACAGTGATGGGACACATTATCATGTGTTTACCAAAAGATTGCTAAGAAAGTGTAATTCCCTTCTGGAAGAGATCGCTTCCCTCGTTTGGCCGTTTCTAGAATCCTGGTCGATGGTCTGACACCCTTGCCCAGTCGTAATAACAGAAGAGGAAGATCTTGAAAGAACAGCTGTGCTATTCTTCACGCATTGCTTTTGTCAGCTGACACAAATGCTTAACAAAATCCAGTGGACGACGCTACGAAAAGGGTGTTTTGCAACGTGGAGAACCTTTCTCTCAATATTCCAGGAGGCCAAGTGTCATCTTGAGTGAAGAAATCCATTTCTTCAACCACAACACATCACGTGTAATGACAAAATTAGAAAACTTCGGGCTTACGCAGAGTGCATAGTAATGTTGCTACCCGCGTACCGCCTGGGACTGAAAAAGGAATAAGAGGAAAAGTTGCTGGTACACTATTAATGCTTCCCCATCCTGCCTACGGTAGTTTGCGGGTACAGATGTAGATGAAGATGAAGGCGGGGCCGTGTAACGAAAACAAAGAGTAATGCATCATACCTGTTAACATGCAGATGCTGCTGTACTGTAACGATGTCGTTTCTGGTGGGACAGCTCTTCATAGCGTTGTCGTGCAACAATTACACTGCATGCATTGCGACTCTGTAATCGTAAACCCATCTATACAGTCTCACTGTTCACTGTAGCGAAGTATGTGACTGATCAGGCTACGGCTCATTTTTAAACTACCTGCATACGTAGGATTCTTTGTTCGTTATTACCTCGCATTTAGTCTCCGCAGAGAAAAAATTGCACCGTCTGCACACGATTCCACAAACTGAGTCAGTTTTCATTTCTTCGGTACACGAATACTGTCCTCCGTTTCCTTCATGAGCACGATACGCGCTCGACTTGGCCCAGCTATACAACCTACCCTGCTGGAAAGAAAAACAGGGAACAACATCGAGCACTACACCTTTGAAATTTGAAGTCAAAGAGTCAAGGCAGAAATTAACTGTGTTACCAACAAGAGCACCATCAGTATATGGATATGTTTTCTTTACAAAAATAAACTTTGCACTAAAGAAATTTGCGCAGGTGTGGGTGTGTTCCCAGAGAAATAAAGTAATAAATGAAATTGCGTAACAGACAAAACAAATTACTCTGTAATCAGCCGCAAATGAAGATTTTACAATGAAGAAACAACACTTCTGTTAGTTACGGGTCTGACTTTGTACTCATCACTGTGTGCGCGTGTCTGCAACGCGCCGTAACTTGCCACGGTTCAGCTGTTTTTGGGTGGTTACAGTTCTACTCACTTTGCGTATGTCACATACAGCTTCTACGTTTTGAATGGATGGAGGTGACAAAGAAGCTTATGGCCTGTTCACTGCCGTCCAACTGTCGAAACAATGCGATGTGACCATGAAGCTTGTGTTGCTTTCATAGTTGTAGGTGTGGTTCTACGTCACTCATCAGCTTTGATTCTAAATTTCCCTTTATGACTTGTAGAACGTGTCAAGGGACGCGGGTAGATACGGGTTACAGTAGGAACCCGTGTGTAGAGAACTCTTGACTGGCTACAGAAACAAATGCCTAAAACTGTGTGTTCCTCGAATATTTTATCCATAATTGATGTTTAAAACACTGTGACTGTAAAATTAAAACTAACAGCCAAAGTTTTACTACTATTTAGGTGGCCTGTAACATGATACCGGCTTCAACTCATTTTAACTCGCCTTCTGAGGCGAAACATACATTTTACGTATGTGATGTTCATACTTACGTTTCCCATTTACATATTTGTGAACATATTTTTCGTTCTCGCTTGTATCCTTGTAAGGCTAACTGTACATAGCATCGTTAGCAGTTTCACTGCAGTGTTACTAAATGTATGAATTAATAAAGAGTGACCAACAAACGGTTTCATGTCGATTCAGTGCCTCAGGGTGACCGAAGAAACCGCATTTCAAGATGTTTCTACAAGTCACATTGGTGAGATTCGCAATACAAATGAAACCATGACTGTAGACATAAATGTATACGGGAAGCAACGATACAAACTTCACAAAGTTTTTGTTTGAAATTCGTATCTCCCAGATAAAAAAATCGTAATTGTAACAAAAGAATTACGGGTAACAATCATAAACAAAAACCTTTGCGTATATACGTCTGTTCCTTTTAGATGTGTGACAGTGGCATGCCACGTGCTGTTATAGGGAAGGATTTGCAACGTAATTTTTACACGCGATGATAGAGTTGTCTATGAAACGCATTCTGTCTAATCAACAAAAGCAAAATAAATATTTCTGAAAGTATTTTGTTGTTTTTAATAGAATTGCAGTGTACGGTTACAAGACACGAGCTAAATCAATACTCGTAAGCGTGGTTTTAGTCGTAAATTTTATTCTATTTCACAGCTTCCGACGTCGTGTGGCTAGGGCCTCCCGTCGGGTAGACCGTTCGCCGGGTCTAGCCTTTCGATTTGACGCCACTTCGGCGACTTGCGCGTCGATGGGGATGAAATGATGATGATAAAATAACACCAGTCCCTGAACGGAGAAAATCTCCGACCCAGCCGGGAATCGAACCCGAGCCCTTAGGATTGACATTCTGTCGCGCTGACCACTCAGCTACCGGGGGCGGACACAGCTTCCGATTGTCAAGTCATTTCAGCCAACCGACCGAGCACGTACAAGTAGATGGTCAAATACGCACAGAAGTTACACATTTCTTGGTTGCATAAAGATATCATCTATAGTGAAACAGGTGCCAGCCACCAAACTCATGAAATACAGGGTGATTCAAAAAGAATACCACAACTTTAAAAGTGTGTATTTAATGAAATAAACATAATATAACATTCTGTTATACATCATTACAAAGAGTATTTAAAAAGGTTTTTTTTTCACTCAAAAACAAGTTCAGAGATGTTCAATATGGCCCCCTCCAGACACACGAGCAATATCAACCCGATACTCCAACTCGTTCCACACTCTCTGTAGCATATCAGGCGTAACAGTTTGGATAGCTGCTGTTATTTCTCGTTTCAAATCATCAATGGTGGCTGGGAGAGGTGGCCGAAACACCATATCCTTAACATACCCCCATAAGAAAAAATCGCAGGGGGTGAGATCAGGGCTTCTTGGAGGCCAGTGATGAAGTGCTCTGTCACGGGCTGCCTGGCGGCCGATCCATCGCCTCGGGTAGTTGACGTTCAGGTAGTTACGGACAGATAAGTGCCAATGTGGTGGCGCTCCATCCTGCTGAAATATGAATTGTTGTGCTTCTTGTTCGAGCTGAGGGAACAGCCAATTCTCTAACATCTCCAGATACTGTAGTCCAGTTACAGTAGCACCTTCGAAGAAAAAGGGACCAAAAACTTTATTGGCTGAAATGGCGAACAAATGTGCAACTAAATGAAACTTTATAGCTCCCTTAATTCGCTGACAGATAGTGCTTAGCTCTGCCTTTTGTCGTTGCAGAGTTTTAAATTCCTAAAGTTGTGGTATTCTTTTTGAATCACCCTGTATTATAAACACATCATTGTTAACTGCCGCTACTCGTTTCGAACTGTCAGAACGTCTTCCGATGGCGACATTGTATTTATGATAGGTAACACTGATCATCTGTTACATGCGCCACTGAGAACATCCTAGTTTCTATCGAGGGTCCACATGCATATGTGGTGCTGTAATTCTAAATTACAATACTGAGTCACTTGTTATAGTGTTTCTGCTTACAGAAGCACATTTACAAAAAAATTTAGGTAAAATACATCACGGGACACCATTCAAATCATAAAATCCGAGTAGCTATTGGTTCATGTTCAAACACGATATGAGATACTGCTGATGGTTTTTCGTATGTAAATACTAAACTCAAGTATAGTTGTAATTAACAGTCCATATGAGTGCCAGATATATCTTCACGCAATGACATGATAAAATTAAAGTAGTCATTGAAAATGAAGTACGGTACCGGAAAAAGTATCAGAACCAACACAGATTAAAGATCCGACCTCCGAACTTGCAGTTTAACACTCACCGTCGTTAGGCTGCACAGGACTGATGAGGAGGTAATGGTATTGCTGCTGTTGTAGTCGCTTTGGTGATGAGCGATTGCTCGATATTGATACCGTTAGACAGAGGCTGTTACAATACTTTGTTTTATTGCCATCGCCAGTAGATTTTAATATGACACAAACGCATCGTTTTTATTATTTCACTGTATATCTTAACTACGAAACTAATACTGTGATTCTGTCTATATACTTATAGAACCGCAGATTCCATGAGTCTTGTGATTACATAATATTGGCCGAAAGCGGCAATTCTCGTTTCGGAATATACTTTGAGCAATTAAATGTCACATAAATGTCGCCTCTAAAATCTTCAAGTGCTATGTATGTCAATCAAAGTCAGAACAGATGATGTTTCCTTGAAAGATTTCGTACCAAGATTTGTTGTTGGCTGTTGTCAATAAATCATCCAGACATTTTTGTGAAATAAACTGTCGAACCTGCGAAATGCGGATGATGAATCTGATACGAACTGTAGCAGTCTAGTGTTGAGTCCCAAGGCTTGGTGTTATTGTTTTTCGGAGGCTAAATTACCTTCCTGAGTTGTCCCTCCGTCATACACTTATGCACATTTATCGCTAGGATCTTTTACCTTTGTCCTTAGCAAATCAAAATTCGCCATCGCCGCCCTCATAATAAATTCGAATAATCAGTCTTCTGACGTCCCAATCAGTGAAATGGCTAGCAGCTTACTGAAACGTATTGCACACATTAACTATAAGAAAAACGTAGTCAGTTTATATGCTAAGCAAGTTCTTAGTTGACTGCTCACACACACACCAAATTGTAGATAAAACTGATTGTCTCCTAACTAGCAATCTAAAATTTTCTTTCCCTTGTTAATACATTTCCCTATTTTTTTCATGTTGAAACCAGTGTCTGATTGTTGCCTATTATTCGACTAATCCTATACAAAATATACGCTTGCTGTTTACAATACACTCGTAGTTGCCAATAATTCTGTAACGAGAAAATGGCAGTTTCTGAGTTTTAACTCTTACCTCTGACTGGGAATATTCACACGAAGTATGCGCCCATATTACACTGTGACCAAACCATGTGCCTCCCGAACACAACCCATGGTGTTGCCTAGAGCATAATCTCGTAGCAAATTTGATTCAGCTGTCTTAGTGCCCTTTAATTCGACACAAATATTGCAGTATTTTAGGTGAAAGTTTCGCGAATCCATCTCGTGTCTACGACAACGCTACGACCTTCGCAAGTTGTTTACTATACAGTCTGCTGAAAATGTCTCATTCTAATTAAGTATATCAGCGGCGCTTAAAAACTGGATTAAGAACAAATGAACATTTCAAGAGAATAAACCACAACTCACTGCTGTTTATGTTAAAATAATCCCGATTTCAAACCTCGGTAGCAGAGTTCAACGACATCGGGAATAGAGAAGACACAATTTTGGCATGGATGTGTGTGATGTCCTTAGGTTAGTTAGATTTAAGTAGTTCTAAGTTCTAGGGGACTGATGACCTTAGAAGTTAAGTTGGTTCAAATGGCTCTGAGCACTATGGTACTCAACTTCTGAGGTCATTAGTCCCATAGAACTTAGAACTAGTTAAACCTAACTACCCTAAGGACATCACACACATCCATGCCCGAGGCAGGATTCGAACCTGCGACCGTAGCGGTCTCGCGGTTCCAGACTGCAGCGCCTAGAACCGCACGGCCACTTCGGCCGGCGAAGTTAAGTCCCATAGTGCTCAGAGCCATTTGAACCACAATTTTGGCATAATATTTAATACATTCCAGTGTCTGAAAATGGTTCTTGATCACAGATACAAGGTGTATCAAAAGTGGATGGACATATTTTAGGGCTGGTTCGAGACAGCAGAACAAAGATGATGACACCTCAGTACCTCATCCGCCCAAAAATCTCCGAGACCGATTTTATTCCTGGCGTATGTGCGACGTTGCCGCAGTAACTACGGTGGCAGCTTTAACTAACGACTGTAAACAACAGATGTGCATTCGAACAGTCAGTTGTCAGAGGGGAGTGTTAAGTAGTGGGCGTGCGATAGCATGTCAAAATAGTTGCATTACAAGTCTCAATGGAGCAACATCTCTCTAACTCAGGTGTTCACATCCCACAGAAAATGTTTTGAGTTGTTACTGAAAAAACAGTGTTAAGTAATGTTGTTTACAGATGTCAACCTGCTGATGAACTGTTGTAGTATTTCAGTAGAAGTTATTTTTATGTATACTACGAGTACCAAAAGCTGTTCAAATTTTTATTGTGGATTTGGATTGGATTGTTTGGGGGAAGAGACCAAACAGCGAGGTCATAGGTCTCATCGGATTAGGGAAGGACGGGGAAGGAAGTTGCCCGTGCCCTTTCAAATGAACCATCCCGGCATTTGCCTGGAGCGATTTAGGGAAATCACGGAAAACCTAAATCAGGATGGCCGGACGCGGGATTGAACCGTCGTCCTCCCGAATGCGAGTCGAGTGTGCTAACCACTGCGCCACCTCGCTCGGTTTTTATTGTGTTGCAGCTAGTTATGACAAGTTACGTCATCACATGGCAGACTTAAATCTTCAAACGGTGTGTACTAAACGTCTATTATTGTCAACTATGTTACGTAACTTGTTAATTTTGGACACGCAAGTTTCCAAGAATTGTGTCTGTCGCCAAGAGACTGTACCATACACATGCGTTGCAAAACATTAAGTAGATATGTAACATACTGCAGAATAATGTAAGTGCTCTAAACACCATTTTAAGTTTTGAAATCTATTTCTACAGCTACATGACTCCTCTGCAATTCACACGTAAGTGTCTAGCAGAGGATTCTTCGAACCACCTTCAGATTATTTCTTTACCGTTCCGCTCTCTAATAGCACATGGGAAAAATGAACACCTAAATATTTCTGTACGAGCTCTGATTTCTCTTATTTGATTACGATGATCATTTCTTCCTGTGTAGGTTGGCGACAATAAAAATTTACACACTCAGAGGAGAAAGTTGGTAACTGAAATTTCGCGAAAAGATCTCGCCGCAAGGAAAAATGCCTTTGTTTTAATGATTGCCATCCCAATTAGCTTAATTGCCATCCCAATTCGCTTATGATGTCCATGACACTCTCACCCCTGTTTCGTGATACAAAACGAGCTGCCCTTCTTTGAATTTTTTCTGTGTCCTCCGTCAATGCTATGTGGTAAGGATCCCATACAGCACAACATTACTCTAGCAGAGGAAGAACAAGCGTATTGCAGACTGTCTCTTTAGTAGACCTGTTGCATCTTATAAGTGTTCTGCCAATAATACGTAGCCTTTGGTTTGTCTTCGCCCCAACATTATCAACGTGATCGTGCTAACTTAAGTTGTTCGTAACTTCAATTCCTAGGTATTTAGTCAAATTGACATCTTTTAAATATATTTGATTTACCGTGTAATCGAAATCTGACGCATTTCCTTTTTTACTTACGTGAATGACCGGACACTTTTTCTTATTGAGAGACAACTGCCACTTGTTGACATAAATAGTCGAAACTAGTGACAGCATAATGAAGTTATTAGCAGCTTTCCACGATGAACATAAAAATGTCTTTCAGAAAAGCTATAGAGCTCAACCTAAGAAAGATTCTATGGAAGTACCCCAGTCAGTGAGAAGAATACTCTCTCCAGTTCTTTCAGACCTCGCTTTTTTTGCGAATGCAACACGAAAGGGAATGACAAGTAGCCGTCTAAGGTACCCTCCGCTACGCACGGTGTGGTGGCTTGCAGGGCATGTATGTAGATGCAGACGTCCAGAACGGATTACTAACATTGTTCCAGATGCTCTAACCGATGTGGGCTCAACCGGAATCAGTCCTCTAGCCTTCTTTCTTTGAGGACACCCATACGAATTACACCACGAAGGCAGCATGCAACATACGTAATACTGGGGTGAAGTACACTACTTGTTTGGAAATGCAAACGCGTAATATTTCAGCGCAAGCCAGTCTAAGTATGTAATGCTACCAGCACTCTCCATACAAGAAATGATTACTTAGCGGGTTTCTAATTCAGAAAAAACATCTAATGTTAGTTGTATGTGAGAAGATGGTGTTATGGCCCGTGTAGGAAGCAGAAGCGTGAATCAACACCTGTCTGAATTCGACAGCGACAGGATCGTAGCCTCTGCAGACTGCTGTTTATCATTCCGCGATTTTCTGCTTGCGTTAGTCGGGATTCCGCGACTGCAATGCGAACGTGGAATAGATGGGTTCATAAGAACCATACTCAACGCTCTGCAGACTCTCAACCGCCCCACGCGACTAGCTCCCGAGAGGACACATACACTACTGGCCATTAAAATTGCTACACCACGAAGATGACGTGCTACAGACGCGAAATTTAACCGACAGGAAGAAGATGCTGTGATGTGCAAATGATTAGCTTTTCAGAGCATTCACACAAGGTTGGCGCCGGTGGCGACACCTGCAACGTGCTGACATGAGGAAAGTTTCCAACAGATTTCTCATACACAAACAGCAGTTTACCGGCGTTGCCTGATGAAACGTTGTTGTGATGCCTCGTGTAAGGACGAGAAATGCGTACCAGCACGTTTCCGACTTTGATAAAGGTCCGATTGTAGCCTACCGCTATTGCGGTTTATCGTATCGCAACATTGCTGCTCGCGTTGGTCGAGATCCAATGACTGTTAGCAGAATATGGAATCGATGGGTTCAGGAGGGTAATACGGAACGCCGTGCTGGATCCCAACGCCCTCGTATCACTAGCAGTCGGGATGACAGGTATCTTATCCGCATGGCTGTAACGGATCGTGTAGCCACGTCTCGATCCCTGAGTCAACAGATGGGGACGTTTGCAAGACAACAAACATCTGCACGAACAGTTCGACGACTTTTGCAGCAGCATGGACTATCAGCTCGGGGACCATGGCTGCGGTTACCCTTAACGCTGCATCACAGACAGGAGCACCTGCGATGGTGTACTCAACGACGAACCTGGGTGCACGAATGGCTAAACGTCATATTTCGGATGAATCCCGGTTCTGTTTAGAGCATCATGATGGTCGCATCCGTGTTTGGCGACATCGCGGTGAACGTACATTGGAAGCGTGCATTCGTCATCGCCATACTGGCGTATCACCCGGCGTGATGGTATGGGGTGCCATTGGTTACAGGTCTCGGTCACCTCTTGTTCGCATTGACGGCACTTTGAACAATGGACGTTACATTTCAGATGTGTTACGACCCGTGGCTCTACCCTTCATTCGATCCCTGTGAAACCCTACATTTCAGCAGGATAATGCACCACCGCATGTTTCAGGTCCTGTCCGGGCCTTTCTGGATACAGAAAATGTTCGACTGCTGCCCTGGCCAGCACATTCTCCAAATCTCTCACCAATTGAAAACGTCTGGTTAATGGTGGCCGAGCAACTGGCTCGTCACAATATGCCAGTCACTACTCTTGATGAACTGTGGTATCGTGTTGAAGCTGCACGGGCAGCTGTACCTGAACACGACATCCAAGCTCTGTTTGACTCAATGCCCATGCGTATCAAGGCCGTTATTACGGCCAGAGGTGGTTGTTCTCGGTACTGATTTCTCAGGATCTATGCACCCAAATTGTGTGAAAATGTAATCACATGTCAGTTCTAGTATATTTGTCCAATGAATACCAGTTTATCATCTGCATTTCTTCTTGGTGTAGCAATTTTAATGCCCAGTAGTGTATTATTCACTCGGCCTTGCAGGATTGTATACCTCAGCTACCCTGAGTCAGGAAATAGTGTTTGCAGCAAGACAAGAATTCAGAAGGACAGTGCGATCTCGTCTGGAGCACAACGACGACCACTGTTGCAACTCCCCATGACACGGCAGCAGAGCGTGGCCGGTCAATGACGTTGCGCCCATCGAGCATGTCCGTCCGACGACAGCACTGGACACACGAGTGGCACCGCAAAGTTTTTACAGACGAGTTCAAGTTCAGCGCACATAATCAAGGTGGACGTATGCCTATATGGAGTCTCCGAGGAGAACGAACGTTGCCATATTACATTCATCATCACAATACGGCCCCGGCAAGAGCATGATGGTGCGGGGTGCCATTGGGTACACAACATGAGCATCATCGGTTAGCATATCTGGTAACTGGGACAGCGCCCGATGGCTGTGCCCTATCTTCGAGGTCGCCGTCACGTTGTCTTTCAACACGAAAACGCATGACAGCATATTGCCTGTGCTGTCTCGTCCTTCCTGGATACATAGGGTGTTCGACTGTCGCCCTGGCCAGAACGTTCTCCATACCTGCCTAATACTCAGAGTCAGTTGTAAATACTCAGAACATTCCTGTGGAAAAGGACTGTACAAAGTCAAGTAAATCTTCATATCTATGTAGTAATATAGTGAACTAATATTTTACATGTTAAGATTCTACACGGTCTCTACTGAGAGCAATCCAAAGAACCCACCGTTGCGCAGGCGAGTGTATTTTCGTTCGGCGCAACATTTTCTATGGAATTCTATAACCTGATAATATTGTAGATAATTCCTCTGAACTAACAACTGCAAACAAATTAAGTGCGACTGTACTACACTCTTTTCATAACAACTCAGAAAAGAAGCACTTTCTCCTTGTTTCAGTCTGAAGAAATCGACGTCAAAACATGGTACAAGTACACTATGTGATCTAAAGTATCCGGACACCCCAAAAAAACATACGTTTTTCATATGAAGGGCATTGTGCTGCCACCTACTGCCAGGTACTCCTTATCAGCGGCTTCCGTAGTCATTAAACATAGTGAGAGAGCAGAATGGGGCATTCCGCGGAACTCTCGGACTTTGAACGTGGTCGGGTGATTGTGTGTCACTTGTGTCATACGTCTGTACGCGAGATTTCCACACCCTAAACATCCCTAGGTCCACTGTTTCCGATGTGATAGTGAAGTGGAAACGTGAAGGGACACGTACAGCACAAAAGCGTACAGGCCGACCTCGTCTGTTGACTGACAGAGACCGCCGACAGTTGAAGAGGGTCGTAATGTGTAATAGGCAGACATCTATACATACCATCACACAGGAATTCCAAACTGCATCAGGATCCACTGCAAGTACTATGACAGTTAAGGTGGGAGGTGAGAAAACTTGGATTTCATGGTCGAGCGGCTGCTCGTAAGACACACATCACAAAAGTGAATGACAAACGACGCTTCGCTTTGTGTAAGAAGCGTAAACATTGGACAATTCAACAGTTGATAAACGTTGTTTGGAGCGACGAATGAAGGTACACGATATGGCGATCTGATGGTGGGGTCTGGGTATGGCGAATGCCCGGTGAACGTCATCTGCCAGCGTGTGTAGTGCCAACAGTAAAATTCGGAGGCGGTGGTGTTATGGTGTGTTCGTATTTTTCATGGAGGTGGCTTGCACCCTTTGTTATTTTGCTTGGCACATGACAGCACAGGCCTACATTGATGTTTTAAGCACCTTCTTGCTTCCCGCTGTTGAAGAGCAATTCGGGGATGGCTATTGCATCTTTCAACACGAACTAGCACGCACGGCCTGTGGCGGAGTGGTTACACGACAGTAACATCCCTGTAATGGACTGGCCTGCACAGAGTCCTGACCTGAATCCTATAGAACACTTCTGGAATGTTTTGGGACGCCGACTTCGTGCCAGGCCTAACCGACCGACATCGATACCTCTCCTCAGTTCAGCACTCCGTGAAGAATGGGGTGCCATTCCCCAGGAAACCTTTCAGCACCTTGTTTATCGTATGCCTGTGAGAGTGGAAGCTGTCATCGAGGCTAATGGTGGGCCAACACCGTATTGAATTCCAGCACTACCGATGGAGGGTGCCACGAGCTTGTATGTCATGTTAAGCCACGTGTCCGGATACTTTTGATCACAGTGTATATTTTGTACAGTCTGTATATCGTATATTAGCATCTGCTATAGCTTGTCTCCTGTCACCTTGTCTAATTTGCAAATGTTGACAATATTTTTGTACATCCCGTCAATCCATCGGTAGCCCCAGTTACGTATATATTTTTTTTTTTTTTTTTTTTTTGTAAATCTCGTGTATGTTCTGTACCTTTTGACTTCGAAGTACATCTGGACATGGCTGGGAGAGTGAACCAATCGCGAAGTTCTTGTGGACAATTTAGGAACCACGAGAAGTCTAAATGTGGATTGCCATAGCAGATCGCTACTTAACCACTGCACGTTCGACGATATCATGACGCCGGAGATTGCATAGCGAGCCTGCGCGCTGAGCCTACGGGGGAGAAAGGGGCTGCAATCGGCTCATTTCCCGTATTTCCTGACATCCCCCGCGGGGCTCACGATCCACTTTCCGGTGGGGGAGAATCGAAACCAGACCTTATCAAGTGAGCGGCGTTGCCCCGTACGTGCCCCATGCCTTACATATCTTACGTGGAATTTGTTATTTTGATATGATGATGATGATGATGATGATGATGATCGATTATGTGCTCTTGTCCATAAGGTAGGGCCATCAGTACAATTTCATCATATTCCAGTCTTACCGATTTTCCACCATCCTTTGAGTAGTTCTTTATGATGTATATATCTTGATGTTGTCAATCAACTGCTGTCTTCTTCTTCCTCTGACCGTTTTCCCAGTCATCATTCCTTCTAGAGCATTTTCTGTTATGCACTCTCTCCTCATCCAGGGTCGTAGCAACAGTTTTCCCCCTCTTAATTATTTCTTATTTTCCCTGTGAAACACAACTTCACTGCTTATTTTATTTGTCCATTTCACAGCTACCACTCTTCTCCAGATCCGCATCTCAAATGCCATAGAGGACAACACTCCATAAGAAAACTTCATTAACTTTTCTGTAAGTTTTTATTTAATGGACCATTTAAAATATTTATTTTGCAGTAGCTATCCTTGTTTTTATTTCTTGAATTCATGCCATATTCCTAGTTCTTTTGCATCTTGCAAGGGAACCTCCCCATCGCACCCCCCTCAGATTTAGTTACAAGTTGGCAAAGTGGATAGGCCTTGAAAAACTGAACACAGATCAATCGAGAAAACAGGAAGAAGTTGTGTGGAACTATGAAAAAAGTAAGCAAAATATACAAACTGAGTAGTCCATGTGCAAGATAGGCAACATCAAGGATACTGTAATCTCAGGAGCGCCGTGGTCCCGTACTTAGCGTGATCAGCTGCGAAACGAAAGGTCTTTGGTTCAAGCCTCCCTCGAGTGAAAAGTTTTAATTTTTTATTTTCAGACAATTATCAAAGTTTAGGCACTCAAACATAATCAACTTCGCTCTCCAAAATTCCAGGACATGTTCAGATTTGCTTGGACACAATGCAGGATTTGACGGTCTACACATCGAAAAATTTGAAAACGTTAAAAACATATGTTTTGACAGAGCACAGGGAAAACTGTGCGACTGTGAAACTGTTGCATTCATTTGTTGCAGTTTATGTGACAAACTCTTATATTTTCATCACTTTTCTGGGAGTGATTATCACATCCACAAGAAAACCTAAATCAGGCAAGGTAGAAGAATCTTTTTACCCATTCGCCAAGTGCACAAGTTAGATGGGTCGTCAACATATTCCTGTCATGTGACGCACATGCCGTCACCAGTGTCATATAGAATATATCAGACGTGTTGTTCTGTGGAGGAATCGGCCGACCTATCACCTTGCGGGCAAATGTTTTCGGTTCCCATTGGAGAGGCACGTCCTTTCGTCTACTAATCGCACGGCTTTGCGGTGCCGTCGCAAAACACAGACACTAAACTTACTACAGTGAACAGAGACGTCAATGAACAAGCGGACGGATCATAACTTTGCGAAAATAAAGAAAGTAAAATTTTCACTCAAGGGAAGACTTGAACCACGGACCTCTCATTTCGAAGCTGCTCACGCTAACCACGGGACCACGGCGCTCCTGAGCTTATACTAACTTTAATGTTGCCTATCTTGCACATGGACTACTCAGTTCGTATATTTTGCGTATTTTTTTCACAGTTCTACACAACTTCTTCCTGTTTTCTCGATTGATCTGTGTCCAGTTTTTCAAGGCCTATCCACTGTGCCAACTTATGACAAAATCTGAGGGGGGTGCGATGGGGAGGTTCCCTTGTTACGTACCTGAAGTGGTCAACATGTTCTACTACCTCATCAAAAACTTCCACTTTTATCTTCCTTGGCTGCCTTGTAAAAATCGTTGCGTCAGTCTTCTCAACATTTATCTTCATTCCATATTCCTCAGAGATGGTGTTCAATTGTTTTAACATATTTTTAATCCCTTTTTGATTTTCACTTAGTAGTACCATGTCAACAAATATTATAAATTTAACTATCCTTCCTTCTATTGTCGCACCATTCCTATTTTGGAAGTAGATTTTAACTTCACCATCTGTATAGATATGAAACAGAGCAGGTGACAGCCAACAGCATTGTCTAACCCTTTTTTTATAGCTTAGCTTATTTCACCAGCAAACACACTGTACGGTATGTACCAATTTTGCCTTGTGTTCACCTAGAACGATTCGCGGTATAAAAACAAAGTTCTCTACAACTGGTAGTACGTAAAGGGGCAAGTATGGATAATACACAGACTATTTTAGTCATTACTGTCATGGCTGACGTAGTTCACATAGCAATTTAAAAATCATTATGACATTCACTCTTATTATACTCACAGTCAAGACTCATCGTAAGGCGAAACTCCTAAACCGCGAGTCATTTTCCAGATTTTCATACTAAGGTCATCTGTCCTCAGGTGAGATAGAAATTCTTGTACAGCTGTAGACAATTTGTTTATATTGTTACGTTAAGTTGGAGACTTTTACGATAAACTGGTTATCTAACTGCAAGGGAGTCAGTAAATAACTGTCAGAGTTTGCTGAAACTACGGAGATGGCCAGAAGTTAATCTTTCGGTTGACTTATAAGCCATCATCAACTGATTTAAAAGTGGGTATCACCAAGCCGACGTACTCTGCCTTGTTACGTTTCACTTAAACATCCGGGTGTCGCCAATTTCTCGCCAAGAATAAGAGTTTCTAGAACAAATGAGTACAGTATTAATAAACCCTTACACATTTATATCCTTGGACGATAGTTAAGTTACTTCTGTAATGCCAGTAGTAAAAAGCGCTTTTTTTAGAGTGTCAATGTGCGTTAGTTTTGGGCTTTCATCTCGTCGTTTCTGTGAAACTTGCCATTATGGCACCGTACCCAGAACTTGTACAAAAAGAAAAGTCATGATATGAGATTCCGATTGCAAATTATGTGCCAATCAAATCTTATTTCCCCAATTGTTTTTGTAGAAATTTCGATGATTTTTGCATACATATCACTTTTTTTCAATGTCACCGTGTTCTCTATATTTTCAGGTATTTCACGACAGTACAAACTATTAACAGTACTTTATCTTTTGCCCTCCCGGCTAGCCGCGCGGTCTAACCCCCGCTTCCCTAGCGGGAAGGCGTGCCGGTCCCCAGCACGAATCCGCCCGGCGGATTAGTGTCGAGGTCCGGTGTGTCGGCCAGCCTGTGGATGGTTTTTAAGGCGGTTTTCCATCTGCCTTGCAAAGATTTGGGGTTACACGCTCGTCTGGTATGAGTGGTATGAGACGTTCCCGGGGGGGGGGGGGGGGGGGGGGGGCCACTGGGGGGGCTGAACCGCACAATAACCCTGGGTTCGATGTGGGCGGCGGAGGGGTGGGTGGACTGCTGTGGCCTGTTGTGGGGTTGTGAACCGCTGAGGGCTACGGTGGGACGAAGCCTCTCCGTCGTTTCTAGGTCCCCGGTTAAATACACATACATACACGTTATCTCTTAAAAAGAAACTGGAAAATTCACCATTTCTAATAGTTGTATCAACGGGTTCCTCATCAAGATATGGATTTGGAGGCTAGGATGCTTCAATGTCATATATTGCCATTTGCGTTTGGGCCTGTAACAATGCATCCAAGTCGTCTTAGGTATTCCGAGATTCCGTAAAACTCTAAGCTTACTGAAAACATGAAATGTGGCGGCTTTGCGACTATGCTGTTTTGAAACACTTTGATAAATATTTATCTATTGCTTTTTGTTACTAACGATATAAAAAAATAAGGTAGTCTGTTTCTTCTCTCATACGATCAGTCTCCCTGAAGAAGTTTATTAGTCCTAGTTGTAAATCAGAAGCCGGCCTGAGTGACCGAGCGGTTCTAGGCGCTACAGTCTGGAACCGCGCGACCGCTACGGTCGCAGGTTCGAATCCTGCCTCGGGCATGGATGTGTGTGATGTCCTTAGGTTAGTTAGGTTTAAGTAGTTCTAAGTTCTAGGGGACTGATGACCTCAGATGTTGAGTCCCATAGTGCTCAGAGCCATTTGAACCATTTTTGTAAATCAGACTCGCGTATTTGGTCACTCTTTAATTGATCGATCACACTTTTGCAAGTTTGCATAGTTACAGTATTGCCTGTCAACGATTTAGTAAATTTCAAATGCCCTCACTCCACCAGAAATACATTATTGTATCTACAAGCACTGTTTTTCCAAATGTGCACTTTGCAAAAGTATATGCCGTTAATGCGTGAGGTAGAGAAGTCGCCTATGGTAAAACATTTATCAAGGAGCCGTTCTGTACTTATGACAGGTGGTGCAACTTACAGTACTAAATGTGTCGTTACTCTTATGCAGGTACTGTATTTGTAGCATTATGTCAAACGTTCAAGAGGAACAGCTTAAGATAATTAGAATTTGATTTAAATTGGTTGGAGTAATGGTTAGTATACTTGCTTAGTCTAATATCCATAGTTGCTATTCTTACAAGTATTGGCTGTACCAGGCGGTGTAGCCGCACGTGTTAACACGACCGCTTCCGCGACAGGGAGGTATGCCGGCCCCGGATCGAATCCACTCCCTGGCTTAACGACACGGGGATTGTGTGCCAACCAACCTGGATTTGGTTTTTAGGCGGTTGACAACATCCCACTAGGTGAATGCAGGGCTGGTTCCCATATTCTGCCTCCGATACACGCAACACAAACATATAGAACACTTTCTCATACTTGCACACAGAATTTACTGTGTACGAAGACAGATTGGGTATTGTGCTGCTGCCATGGGGGTGAATAACAGACTGATCGATGATCTTAATTGTTTGGTCTAAACACTTAGATTCAAGTACTGCTTGTTAGCAACCGGTACAGCGCTCTACTCTCCGCGGCGATTGAAAACCACTCTGATGTGCCCGCCTCCAACAACAATGAAGCACAAAAACAATTTCATGTGCGGAATAGGTATCTATGCGGCCTCTAAGCATATCAGAAATTGGTTCTCACTTGTAATTTCGACCAAAACACTTTTTTTGTTGTTGTTGAAATGGATCAAATTTTCCCAGCAGGGAAACAGTTTCAAACTTAACACGGCTTACCTCGAAAACTACTGAACTGTTTGACATAAACCGAATGGCGTATTCGTCTTGTCGCAACGTTTCAATGGATTCCGTATTCATCATCTTCGCCTCAAGATGATGGATACGGAATCCATTGAAACGTTGCGACAAGACGATGTCGTCACTCGGCTGAAAACCCGAGAAGATTTCATAGCTGAAATACGCCGAGAAAGCCTGCAATCACGTATGTCTGACATCATTTTTTTCGTTGATTACCAAAATACCTCGGTCGGCAACACATCTTTCAGCAGCAGTTTATTGCATTGGTTTTGATACGTGCGGGGGCGTGCTACTAAGAAATGTCTTCGAATTTTTGTATGTCAAAACTATTAGGGCTTTTTAAACAAAACAGCCGCGCGGGATTAGCCGAGCGGTCTGAGGCGCTGCAGTCATGGACTGTGCGGCTGGTCCCGGCGGAGGTTCGAGTCCTCCCTCGGGCATGGGTGTGTGTGTTTGTACTTAGGATAATTCAGGTTAAATAGTGTGTAAGTTTAGGGACTGATGACCTTAGCAGTTAAGTCCCATAAGATTTCACACACATTTGAACATTTAAACAAAACAGACGTTTCAACATTCTACGTATTTATTCCTCATGTCTACATATTTATTTCTCACCGTAGTCACACTGGCAAGGAATACATTTCTCCCAACGAGAGACAAGTTCGTTGGTACTGTCACCTTAGAATGTTTGACTTTGTTGATGGAGCCGCAATCCCACCTCTGCTTGCACTGCTTCATCACTATCAAGACGAAGTCCTCTGAGGTGTTCTTTAAGTTTTGGAAACAGATGAAAGTCGGATGGGGCCAAGTCGGGACTGTATGGAGGATTATCGATGGCTGTGAGCCTAAGGCGCCAGACTGTTGCAGATGTCGCAGCGCCCGTGTGTGGACGGACACTGTCTTACTGAAGGAGAGGATGCTCCGTATGTGGATGAACTCTTCGAATTCGAAACTCGAATACAGCACGTTGTTTGTCACGCACAGATATAATTACGCTACACACTGCCATGTTACACGCTATAGCTCGGAGCCGTCTAGCGGCAGAAGGGTGCATATCTGTAGACTTGAAGAATAAAGATGTAGAAGGTTAATAACGTTTGTTTTATTTAAAAGGTTTTAAGAGTTTTCTCATAAAAAAATCCGAGGCATTACTTTTCAGCACGTCCTCGTAAAAGCGTCGGAAATCGGTGATTTCTTTTGGCAATATTTAACTCGTATTAAATGTGAAGTATTAAGTCTATTGCAAAAAAATACGTAAAAAATCTAAAATTCACATATGGTATAGTCTGGATGATTGACTGATTTGACCTTGTAAGACTAACCAAAACGGCCTTGCTGTGCTGTTACTGCGAACGGCTGAAAGCAGGGGGAAACTGCAGCCGTAATTTTTCCCGAGGGCATGCAGCTTTACTGTATGGTTAACACGTGAGGCAATACTGACCTTACGACTTCTCTTAGAAGAAAGATCAAGGAAAGGCAAACCTACATTTCTAGCATTTGTAGACTTAGAGAAAGCTTTTGACAATGTTGACTGGAATACTCTCTTTCAAATTCTAAAGGTGGCAGAGGTAAAATACAGGGAGCGAAAGGCTATTTACAATTTTTACAGAAACGAGATGGCAGTTATAAGAGTCGAGGGGCATGAAAGGGAAGCAGTGGTTGGGAAGGGAGTGAGACAGGGTTGTAGCCTCTCCCCGATGTTATTCAATCTGTATATTGAGCAAGCAGTAAAGGAAACAAAAGAAAAATTCGGAGTAGGTATTAAAATCCAGGGAGAAGAAATAAAAAATTTGAGGTTCGCCGATGACATTGTAATTCTGTCAGAGACAGCAAAGGACTTGGAAGAGCAGTTGAACGGAATGGACAGTGTCTTGAAAGGAGGATATAAGATGAACATCAACAAAAGCAAAAAGAGGATAATGGAATGTAGTTGGATTAAATCGGGTGATGCTGAGGGAATTAGATTAGGAAATGAGACACTTAAAGTAGTAAAGGAGTTTTGCTATTTGGGGAGTAAAATAACTGATGATGGTCGAAGTAGAGAGGATATAAAATGTAGACTGGCAATGGCAAGGAAAGCGTTTCTGAAGAAGAGAAATTTGCTAACATCAAGTATAGATTTAAGTGTCAGGAAGTGGTTTCTGAAAGTATTTGTATGGAGTGTAGCCATGTATGGAAGTGAAACATGGACGATAAATAGTTTGGACAAGAAGAGAATAGAAGCTTTCGAAATGTGGTGCTACAGAAGAATGCTGAAGATTAAATGGGTAGAACACATAACTAATGAGGAGGTATTGAATAGAATTGGGGAGAAGAGGAGTTTGTGGCACTACTTGACAAGAAGGAGGTACCGGTTGGTAGGACATGTTCTGAGGCATCAAGGGATCACAAATTTAGCATTTGAAGGCAGCGTGGAGGGTAAAAATCGTAGAGGGAGACCAAGAGATGAATACACTAAGCAGATTCAGAAGGATGTAGGTTACAGTAAGTACTGGGAGATGAAGAAGCTCGCACAGGATAGAGTAGCATGGAGAGCTGCATCAAACCAGTCTCAGGACTGAAGACCACAACAACAACGACAACAACATAATCTCTCTTCTATGCCTCTTGTTGGAATACTTTTGCCTCATGTTATAAGACACTCCGTACTAAATTTGACACGTACCACGTACTGCAGCTCACTGAGAACTGGCAGGCACAATTCTTTGCTCAACAGAACTGGCAACACAGTGGCAGCCGACAATGCTAGGCTCCGATTGGTGTATTGACGGCGATAGCAGTTCAGCCAGCTAGCTGCGAACTGCTATCTTATTTTAATCTGGCTATAGCACGGCTGGTACGCGACAGAATCCTATAAGATTTCACGCACTGCTTGGCCGCGCAGACTGTTTTTGTTTTTGTTGCGGGGACTGGCGAGAGAGCCCAGGCCTTTGTTGCACGGCGTGACGTCACCGCGATCGATGTAAGACACACACGGGCGCTCGTTAGCGGCTCCCCTCCTCCCCGGCCGCAACTCTCGGACGTGGCGTAAACTGAATAAGGTCGGCGGCCAGAAACAACTCGTTTATCGCAATTACGCTCCCACTGCGCTATCGGCCGAGAGCCTGGGAGACAATGCGCTCTCGTCGAGAGACTGCAAGCTCCCCCCTGCGGCATACTCGAGAGGTGAGGTCGAGTGAGCAGCGATGCATATCCGAAGCGCGGTAGTGTGAGTGTGTGTGTGTGTGTGTGTGTGTGTGTGTGTGTGTGCGTGCGGCTCTTAGCAGCTTCAGAATGTCCCCAGTGTTTATCGTAAAGAACGGTTCAGACCTCCTTCCGTAGCCTTCAGCGATGAAACATGGCTCCTACCAATGAAGAAGCGATTTCAGTAATAGGTGTAACAAGTCGAAAACAGTCGCCATCGTAGCGATTACATTTTCCGTTTAATAACGACCGTTGTTGTTGTTATTGTTATGTACTTGCGTCAGAAATACACTTCACCACCCTTGTATATTCTGTGCAAGACTCTCCATCTCTGCATAACTACTGCAACCTAAATCCGTTTGAACGCACTTGCTGCAGTTGGTTGGTTGAGTTGGGGAGAGGGACCAAACAGCGAGGTCATCGGCCACATCGGATTAGGGAAGGATGGGGAAGGAAGTCGGCCGTGCCTTTTCAAAGCAACCATCCCGGCATTTGCCTGGAGCGATTTAGGGAACGGAAAGCTTACTGTAGTCAAACAATGGTCTGCCTAACAATGCTTATTCCCCACACTTCACTCTACTACTAAATTAACTATCCCTTGATGCCTCGGAATATGTCTTATCAACCTGCCGCTTCATTTAGTCTAGCTGTGCTACATAAATTTCGTTTAGTTCGCTATAAAATATTATTTTCTCCTGCTAGTCACGATCTTTCTTTATTCACTTTCGGCACAGTGCTTTCCGAGAAATAATTCCCTTTATCCAGTGCATTTTTTATGTACTGTGACGTTTTTATGCGTGATATTGGCGATGTATGAGCTGCTGAGTTATTCTTGTGATTTCGATGTAATGTAAACACGCGGAAGGGTTCAAATGGGTCAAATGGCTCTAAGCATTAGAGGACTTAACATCTAAGGTCATCTAGGGGTAGACTCAGAACTACTTAAACCTAATTAACCTAAGGGCATCACACACATCCATGTCCGAGGCAGGATTCGAACCTGCGACCGTAGCAGCCGCATGGTTCCGGACTGAAGCGCCTAGAAACGCTCGGCCACAGCGGCCGTCTCACGCAATGGTTGGGGTTGGGTTGTTTGTGGGAAGAGACCAAACTGCGAGGTCATCGGTCTCGTCGGATTAGGGAAGGACGGGGAAGGAATTCGGCCGTGCCCTTTCGCAGGAACCATCCCGGCATTTGCCTGGAGCGATTTCGGGAAATCATGGAAAACCTAAATCAGGATGGTCGGACGCGGGATTGAACCGTCGTCCTCCCGAATGCGAGTCCAGTGTGCTAACCACTGCGTCGCCTCGCTCGGTCCGCGCAATGGTATTTAATTACAAGCGGTGCACAAAAACAGAGAAACAACAAAAACGCAACATATTTCCATGCCTGATGTGGGTTAGGAAACCCGTTGGCATTGAAACGAGCCTCCAGTCTCCTCGGAATAGATAAATAACAGAAATGTTACTCGATTCTTCCTGTAAAATAATGGCAAGTTCAGGTAACGACGATGGAGTTAAATAGCGATCACGTGCTCTTTTCTCCAAAGTAGACAACGGAGGCTCTATAATATTAAGATCTAGTATCTGTGGTGGTCCATGCAGATGTGGGAATTCATCCTCGTGCTTACAAATCCAGCGCTGGACGATGTGAGCTGTGTGAACAGCCGGCCATTATGGCCAAGCGGTTCTAGGCGCTACAGTCTGGAACCGCGCGACCGCTATGGTGCAGGTTCGAATCCTGCCTCGGGCGTGGATGTGTGTGTTGTCCTTAGGTTAGTTAGGTTTAAGTAGTTCTAAGTTCTAGGGGACTGATGACCTCAGATGATAAGTCCCATAGTGCTCAGTGCCATTTGAACCATTTGTTCAAAAATGGCTCTGAGCACTATGGGACTCAACTGCTGAGGTCATCAGTCCCCTAGAACTTAGAACTAGTTAAACCTAACTAACCTAAGGACATCACAAACATCCATGCCCGAGGCAGGATTCGAACCTGCGACCGTAGCGGTCTTGCGGTTCCAGACTGCAGCGCCTTTAACCGCACGGCCACTTTGGCCGGCGAACCATTTGTGTGAACAGGTTAAAAAAATGGTTGAGATGGCTCTGAGCACTATGGGACTTAACTTCTGAGGTCATCAGTCCCCTAGAACTTAGAACTACTTAAACCTAACTAACCTAAGGACAACACACACATCCACGCCCGAGGCAGGATTCGAACCTGCACCATAGCGGTCGCGCGGTTCCAGACTGTAGCGCCTATAACCGCTCGGCCACTCCGGCCGGCTGTGAACAGGTGTGTAAACTCGGCCAGAAGTTGGAAAATGTGAAATGTGCCTCATCTGACCGAATGACATTATTCCATTGCTGCATAGTCGAGATTTTATGGCTTCGGCACCACATTTTCCTGTTGTGGGAATTTGCATCACAGATGAGAGGTTCTGGAATTCTAGCTCGCTGTGCAGTCTCCAGCTTCTGGAGTTCCATCCGTGATGTTTTGCTGCTGGCAGGGTTCATGCGTGCGGCATTCAGTTCTGCAATGACTCTTGCAGCTGTCGTCGTCTTATTTTTCTTCCCAGTCCTCTTCAATGACCGTCTCTCACGATCACTCGACACACAGTTTGGTCCGCGTTGTGATTTAGCGGACGATGTTATACCGTTTTCCCTGTATGCTGTATAAATCTTCGATACCGTGCCCCTTGAAACACCAAACGCTTCGGCTACCTCGACAGCTGAAGCATCCAACATACGAGCACCAACCATTTGCCCACGATCGAAGTCACTTAGCTCCGACATAATGCACTCACAGAGAACACTGTTAACTACAGCTGACACTTATCGACGTATTGAGGACATGCACAGGTGCCGTTTGAGGCCAAATACATTAGCGCAACCTGCAGGCTTGGCTTGCATCCGCACTATATGTTCAAACATGCATTTCTAGCGGTGTTCCCAAATTTTTTTCTAGCCCCTGTACGTACCTTTCCCTATAGATAATGCTATACTCGGAAATAACTTTTACTTCCAAATTCCTTTTAGTTCTCTAATATAGAAACTCCATAAGTAAAGTTACTTCCGGATTCACCATTATCTACAGAGAAAGATGCATAATTAAGTGCCAAATTGTGTGTGTTTAAATGTAAGCGTAGGCTTCCGCGGCCGTTGTCTTCTTCAATAAAATTCTTCAGGGTATCAGACCGCATCGTCATAATTTAAAATGCGCCAACTTTTCGGCTAGCGTTGCAGCTAGCCTTCATCAGGGCCCTGATGAAGGATAGTTGCAACGCTAGCCGAAACGTTGGCGCATTTTAAATTATGACGATGCGGTCTGATACCCTGAAGAATTTTATTGAAGAAGACAACGGCCGCGGAAGCCTACGCTTACATTTAAACACACACAATTTGGCACATAATTATGCATCTTTCTCTGTAGATAATGGTGAATTCGGAAGTAACTTTACTTATGGAGTTTCTATATAAGAGAACTAAATGGAATTTGGAAGTAAAAGTTATTTCCGAGTATAGCATTATCTATAGGGAAAGGTACGTACAGGGGCTAGAAAAAAATTTGGGAACACCGCTAGAAATGCATGTTTGAACATATAGGGCCTTATGTTAACATAAGGCCCTGATGAAGGCTAGCTGCAACGCTAGCCGAAACGTTGGCGCATTTTAAATTATGACGATGCGGTCTGATACCCTGAAGAATTTTATTGAATGTGTGTGTTTACATTACACCGAAGTCACCAGAATAATGCAACAGCTCACACATCACAAAACATCACGCCTAAAATCGTTAAAGTATACGAAAAACGCACTTGATAATGGTAATTATTTCCCAAAATGCGTCGTGCGGAAAATAAATATACAAAAATCGTGACTGACAGCAGCAAATGTTTTTTAACAAACAAAAACCATCGTCTTTAGAGTCGCAGATTTTCAACGACCATTTCGCAGTTGATGATATAAAAACGTAAAATTTATTATTTTTACCAGTTCCATTCAGTAGCTTTTCATCATCTTCGCTAAGGCTAGAAGCTGAAGTAATGAATTAAAATTAGTGCGAACACTGGGACTTGAACCGAAGTCTCCTGCTTACTAATCAGATTTGTTATCAACTACACCTCCCTGGAATTGTGAGTTTGTACATATTGAGGAAATCACTCCTGTACTTCAGATGTAGTTGATCCACCGGTCCGATGAAATCATATTTTGCTGGAGACATACTGAGTACCAACTTTATCTTCGGTAAGGATAGCAGCTGAAATAATGAGTTAAAAATTGTGTTAGGGTGGGCGTTGGGCTAGGGTACTCTGTGCAGCTGTGTTAGCCTTGTGTAGTGGATAACACATCTACCTTGTAAGCAGGAGAGCTGTGTTGAAGTCCTAGCCTTGGCACAAATTGTAATTGGTTACTTCAGCTTATATACTTATCAAGATAAAGTTGCCCGCATCTCGTGGTAGTGCGGTAGCGTTCTCGCTTCCCACGCCCGGGTTCCCGGGTTCGATTCCCGGCGGGGTCAGGGATTTTCTCTGCCTCGTGATGGCTGGGTGTTGTGTGCTGTCCTTAGGTTAGTTAGGTTTAAGTAGATCTAAGTTCTAGGGGACTTATGACCACAGTAGTTGAGTCCCATAGTGCTCAGAGCCATTTTTTGATAAAGTTGAGACTCAGTATGTCTCCAGGGAAATGCAATTCCATCGGTGCTTTTGATTAGTTACTCGACCTACCTGTCTAATCTTCAGCGTTCTGCTGTAGCTTAATGTTTCATTATGTAGGGTGATTCAGTTGCCTTTGATATCAGATATTTCCTGAACCGTTTAAGACATTGTAATTCTGTTTTCATCCAAATGAAAGCGTCTTTTCATAGCTGTGTTAATTACAAGGACATACGAATCAACTTCGCTTTTTCGAGTGGAACTATAGTCATTTCTGTGGTTAGACAATGAACTCGCAACTCAGGAGGGCGCCTCCAGCCATTCAGATTTACACTTTCTGTGACTTTCCCAATTCGTTTCGAAAAGGTTTCGTCGCTAATGACCTCATCGTCGACGGGATTTTAAATCTTAACCTTACTTGTGAACCGTCGATATTTCGACAGATGAACCCTCTATCATGTTTAAGGCACAAATCTTCCTACATATCAGAAAATATCGTTGACGCTTTACACAAGGCAGTTACTCGTAATCCGCCGTCACAGAACGGAAATACAAGCCAAAAAGAAACATAATTGTCTACGCCACAACAGCGGCTAATGGCTTAAGGGCACTAGAAATATAATTACGTTGAGTGTAGGGCAGAAAACTTTTGTTTAGGTTTTAGTTGGCCGTCACGGTCCAGCAGTGCTGTTCAAAACTGCAATTCCGCTGCTACCGAGAACTAATTACCGACCGATTCCCGACCCGACCCGACCTTGTTGTAGCCCCTTTAGTAGCAGTCAGGTGTAGTGTCACGCAGGCATATCAATGTATGCCAGGACTGTAGACGTAAATTTATTTTTTCGAGGTGATAATTAAAACTTTGACTACCCTTGCAATTGATGGCACACGTTGTACTACCTATCCTCCGAACGTAGAAGTGAAATGTGTTTACATTGTGCAACCGAGTGGTAATGAGAATGGGCTCCTATTCAGGAAAGGCGAGGGTTCATGTCCCCAGGCGGTCATTCTGGATTTAGGTTTCCGTAGTTTCTGAAAATCACGTTAGATAAATCCCGAAATGGTAACAAAAAAAAAAGCCAGAGACGGCCGATTTATTTCCTCGCACTTTCCCAAATGAATTAGTGCTCCATCTCCATTGACGAAATGCTAAACTGTAACCTTCCTCCCTTTTGCATTCAGAATTGCGTATTACGTTCCAAAAACACTTCTTAGAGAGCACTGATTTTTTAAATATATTTTTTTCGAAGTTCCATGGAGATATTAGAAAAATGGACAAATGGAAGGCGAATCAAATGTTTCTTTCTCACTTTTCCTTTTAAACAAGTTTACATTCGCTTCTGCGGGAAGATTTGGGGGGGGGGGGGGAGGAGAGGAGGAGGGGAGGGATAGAAGGGGTTATTTGTCTCAATATTAGATCAATAATTGAGTAACTCACTGGTTATACTGTTACGAAAGAAGGAGCGGTTTCTTTTTTTTTTTTTTTTCAAAAACAAATGTTTTAGAAAAATTGCGGGAAACCTGGCCCTTCGTGTGGAGATCGAGATTAGTGTTATCGCTCCTTCAATTAAGAGAGAGATTTTCCGCTTCCTCTATTAGTTCGTTGGTTGTAAAAAGAACTGGCAAGAAACTTAGTGACCTGCCCAACATTTCCCTCGTCGAGAGCGGAGAAACGGGGTGGGTGGGTCGAGTCGGCCCCTGGTTTATTTTGACTGTCTGTCGTGAGCGAAGACACCAGCTGCCAGAACTTGGACACTGGCCTAACCACTCCTCCCCTCAAATGTCAACTTCCAAGCTTTGCCACGGAATTTGTGTCAGTTCGTCCTTTCCTGTTACATTTCAAGTACTGACAACATGCGAACCGATGCTCCCTCCCCACCTGTTGCACGTGCCTTACTGAGAGTATAACACAGGAAACATATTTGTCCCGCTGATATTTTCTGCTATTTCGTTGTTACAAGCAATATAAAACTTATAAAAATTTACTATTTTTATGAGATGTGGCAGTTGGGTACAGACTGTAAGGAATCGCACCTAACATGAAGGCTCAAATGGTATTTTCGACGTTATTTTCTTTAGTCTTTATTTTTTCCTTTATCGTATTATGTTTTTCGATTTTATTTAACCCTTTTCACTTTTACTATGCAAATGTACTGTCCGGGTCAATATGACGCGACATAATAAAATGCTGGAAAAAGTCTACTGACATGTATTTTTCGTACAGTTGTAAGCCATCGACGTTATTATTTTATTACAGTATGTTGTTAATGAGTATAATAATAATACACAGAACTTCACTAAAGAAAATTTATTATTTTAATATTCATGCGGGACACATTAGGAACAACAGACATTTCCACCAAAAAGTCATTCCCAACAACCATCTGTCCGTCTGCCCATACCACTTTCTTTCCTTCTTACTCACTGCACTTTGCACACAAGTAGGTGACGTGTGTTTTGCATACATATTTATTACACTTTCCTCACAACGTGTTTATTTTATTGTCATTGCTTGAAGGACAGAACTTACAGCGTGCACGTTTAGTAGAGTTTCTCGATGTTACTGATTTAGCCACACCTGCCACTCCTTCAAGGTCTTGGATGCTCCTGACCATTCTCAAAGAATCTTGTATTCTTGGATAATGCTTCCTTGATGCAATGTGCTCTGCAACCAGTGACTTTCCAAGTTCCTCCAAAACTATTCTCATTCTAGTCAGTTTTCTTGCATTCCAGGTAGGGTCAATCGAAGTTCACAAGACATATGCATTATAAGCAGTAACATCAAGAGTGTTGTAGCAAACTGTCATGGGCCATCTACTGGTTTTCCGTTTGCATGTATATGTACCTCTTAGCTGATCGAGTGTGTGTCTACGGCCCCTTTCGTTGAATTATAATCTAAAATCAATTTTGGCTTCTTATCAGCCCTGTCACTTACTTCCCCACTATGGTGGAGAGTGCTCGTTAGTACAACATTCTTATTTCTCTTAGGAATATAAATGACCACCGTAGTGTCATTTGTGACGTAAAACGAAGAGTTATGACCCTCCGTGTTGGTCATATTTTGTGGAAGCTCTGGCTTATTTTTACGTGTAGTTCCTAACAAAATGGTTCAGATGGCTCTAAGTACTATGGGACCTAACATCTGAGGTCATCAGTCCCCTAGACTTAGAACTACTTAAACCTAACTAACCTAAGGACATCACATACATCCATGCCCGAGGCAGGATTCGAACCTGCGACCGTAGCAGCAGCGCGGTTCCGGACTGAAGTACCTAGAACCGCTCGGCCATCAAGTCCGGCTTTCCTAACATTATCAGTTGTCCCAAATTTATGATGTAAAAAAATTGTCACATGTTACATTCTGACCTCGCAAATCAGAGGTAAGATCAGCAACTACTCTCATTTCCCGATTTTTTTCTGGTGCCGCTCCACTCTCTGTTCCTGTATAAATTTGGACGTTCAGTACATATGAAGATTAGCTGTCAGACATACGCCATATCTTGATCCTATACTTTTCCGATTTGTTTGGGATGTACTGCATGAATGGACAGCGGCCTCTAAATGCTACCCGCTGCTCGTCGACGGTCACATTTTCCCCTGGTTTGTACAGTTTAGAAAGGACTTGTAAACACTTCTCCCGGATACTGTGAATTGCGGCGAGTTTATCAGTATGTCGTCTTTCCTCTCTCGTGGATTTCTTATCAAATCGCGATATTTTACAAAATGTTTCTAGGGACATGGTTGCTCGACATGTTCCGTCCAGTATCCAAATCCCACAAAGTTTTTATAGATTCCCAATGTGAACGATATCCACCCGCAAGGAATAGGAATCCTAAGTATGCGTGAAAAAGAGAATGGACAATGTTTGTCCATTGTTTACCCCTCAATATTTGACATCTCTACTATTTCATTCTGAAGTGCTGTAGAAAATAATACTTCAAATGAACTTTTTGCATCATTTTTTCTGCTGCTTGCATACCTGGTAACTCCGAGGATACACCTGATGACGCTCGAAGCCGGTAGGCGGCCGTGTTGTGCTAGTGGTTGCAACTGCCATTCTGTGTTACTACTTTAAGCAGGTTGTATACTCTCCTCAATGTCATCAGAACACTCGCTTTCAGGTGCAATGCTGACATGATCTTTGAACTCGGAAAGTAATCCTTCGTCTATTGAGCTACTTGCTAATTCTTTCAACTCAGCGTCAGTCAATGATGTAATCGCCATGACATCACAGTTCAGACTGATCACAAACGATAGAGAACACAAACTGAGCGGAAGCAATGGATAATTCGAACAGTTGACAAGTCGTAATGACAACTACATTGTTGTAAATGCACAGCCTTTGTTGACTTGTAAATATGAACAATGAAAGTCATTACAGCTATAACATATGAGACGACCAGAAAGTATTTGACTTTAGAGTAATCATATTAATGTCCGTTCACACTGACCCGAACATTACGTACGTAGCTCTTAGCGTTTATGACCAGATGACTTAAAATATTTTAAAACTTTTTTAACCACATACTGCCCTTGCATTTTCAGACAAAGACACCAAATTTCATACAGTTATTTTGATATTTAAATAATAAGAAACGAAATTTATAACCATTTCAGGTCGTATAGACCCGAACACAATAGCGGGGTTAAATTAAAGATAAAAATTCGTATTTACTTCAGTCATTCGATTACTTGAAATTCAGTTTAAAGCGCACTGTGGAGAAAAAATGTGTGATGAAGAGATAAAAACGTAGAGAATATAATATCATATCACAGCCATCACACAACAGGGTGCAAATGACCAAAAATGACGTAAATATTGATCAACATGGAAATTACGCATCCATCAAGAATCAGCGTATCGTAAACTATATGACCCCCTATATCACAGCATACTCAAAAACATATAGTTTTAAATTATATAATACCAAATAAAATTTTTTATTCTTTGTTTTTAATTTCGCTAACACACTGTTTTTAAGGAAGTTCTCCAGTCTAAAGTACCCAATCTTATATCGCTGACAACTTTGCGATCTCCGCTAAAGAGCTTGGAAATGGAATAGTAGTTGTTTCAGAAAGGTGACAAGGAGGAATGTGATACCTGTACAGTAGAGACGTACAATTACATCTTGCGGCCGGCCGGTGTGGCCGTGCGGTTCTAGGCGCTTCAGTCTGGAACCGCGCGACCGCTACGGTCGCAGGTTCGAATCGTGCTTCGGGCATGGATGTGTGTGGTGTCCTTAAGTTAGGTTTAAGTAGTTCTAAGTTCTAGGGGACTGATGACCTCAGATGTTAAGTCCCATAGTGCTCAGAGCCATTTGAATTTCAATTACATCTTGCGTTTGCTGTGTTGTTTTATATTTGTCTACTCTCTGTGTGAACAGTCTCAGCATACACCACTAAAATCACTGTGTGTGACATTAGGCTATGGGTCTGACGTTAAAAACGATTTCTCAATGCAGTCAGTGGCACAGGGTAGTTGTAACTAAACTTCCGCTACTCGATAGATGCCCGTGAAAAAAAGAGTAATCGTAGGACAATGAAACTTTGTGGAAACAGTTGTGAGGACGTGCGGGAGAGAAATAACGAATGAACCATTGAAAGCAACACACCTTAATTTCCATATGAGTGGGAAACATTTGTTAAGTGCGTACCATGTTTACGCTCCAGCTTACAATCGTTGCTCAATGTGACGACCATCTGCATCCGCGACTGACTAGAACGGCATTAGAGATACCATTTCACAATTTTTAGTAGCACTTTTCGAGCAGTGGACCATGGAATGTTTCGCTGTCGTGACACAGTTCATACACTGCTTGAAGCTCGCATATTGCATCCAGCATTCTAAGCCACGGCAACAGGAGCTTCTTCAACAATATGTGGCGCAATTGACCGTCGGCCTCTCCCAGGAGCATTTCTCAAGTCGCCAGTTAATTCGAATTTCCGTAGCGTGTTCTTCAACTCCGCCGCGGGAAGAGGTCCTCTCCATATCCCTTTAATGCGTCGATACTCGCGAAGAACAGTAGCACTATTGCTGCCGTTTTGATAAAACAGCTTCTCGAATAAAGTCTTGCCTGTGGAATCCTGCACACTCGTGTGGGCCTAGGAAGCTGTTTTCTCGGATAGCTAGACAACATACAAGCAAATCATATTACTAGATTTTATTCCCGTAATTGAATTGACAATACTTAACTTGCGTATTTACAAGATGATGTCGCAAGCAATTGACGACATTCAAATAATCAGTGTGCTTCGAAATACACAATTTCCACACAATCTAATCACACAAGTTCGTAAGCCAGTGCTATCGTTAATGTCACTGCTCGTCTAGTGCGGCCGTGGCTAGGCGGCGCGTCGCTTTTATTCTCTTCGTGTAGATGCCGCTCGTGTCGTGGTGACTTCCTAGTCAGCGTGCTATTGGCTGACGTCGTCTCGCAGCCCTCTCTGCTGTATTGTTCTTGATCTTCCTGCTGGCGCTTGTCGGAACACAGCTCACCTTGTCCAGACCCATTTTGACTGTCTGCAATTGAAATGCACTCTGATGCTTGTGTTTCAACCCTACGTCGCCTTACAAGTACCGGCGCCTAACGGCAACTCTTGACGCTAACGCCGCTAACAACGCAAATCCTAATTCTTATGATGTTTAGTACCCATACAGAAAATAGTTTTCCGGCTACGCTGGCTCAAGTAGCGAAAGTTTGATTGTTATCACCCTGTACTTATGAATAACCCAGTATACAGGGTGGTCTATTGATAGTGACCGGGCCAAATATCTCACGAAATAAGCATCAAACGAAAAAAACTACAAAGAACGAAACTTGTATAACTTGCAAGGGGGAAACCAGACGGCGCAATGGTTGGCCCGCTAGATGGCGCTGCCATAGGTCAAATGGATATCAACTGCGTTTTTTTTTGTTTTTTTTTTTTTTTTTTTTTTTTTTAATAGGAACCCCCAGTTATTATTGCATATTCGTGTAGTACGTAAAGAAATATGAATGTATTAGTTGGACCACATTTTTCGCTTTGTGATAGATGGCGCTGTAATAGTCACAAACGTATAAGTACGTGGTATCACGTAACATTCCGCCAGTGCGCACGGTATTTGCTTCGTGATAAATTACCTGTGTTAAAACGGTCCGTTTACCAATTACGCAAAAGGTAAATATCGTGTTGATGTGTCGCTGTTGTGATCAGCATGCCGAACGGGCGTGTGTTATGTATGCTGCTCGGCATCCTGGACGACATCATCCAAGTGTCAGGACCGTTCGCCGGATAGTTACACTATTTAAGGAAACAGGAAGTGTTTAGCCACATGTGAAACGTCAACCACGACCTGCAACAAATGATGATGCCCAAGTAGGTGTTTTAGCTGCTGTCGCGGCTAATCCGCACATCAGTAACAGACAAATTGGGCGAGAATCGGGAATCTCAAAAACGTCGGTGTTGAGAATGCTACATAAACATCTGTTGCACCCGTACCATATTTCTATGCACCAGGAATTGCATGACGACTACTTTGAACGTCGTGTACAGTTCTGCCACTGGGCACAAGAGAAATTACAGGACGATGACAGATTTTTTGCACGCGTTCTATTTAGCGACGAAGCGTCATTCACCAACAGCGGTAACCTAAACCGGCATAATATGCACTATTGGGCAACAGAAAACCCACGATGGCTGCGACAAGTGGAACATCAGCAACCTTGGCGGTTTAATGTATGGTGCGGCATTATGGGAGTTGTTGCTTGACGAAAATGGTTCAAATGGCTCTGAGCACTATGGGACTTAACATCTCTGGTCATCAGTCCCCTAGAACTTAGAACTACTTAAACCTAACTAACCTAAGGACATCACACACATCCCTGCCCGAGGCAGGATTCGAACCTGCGACCGTAGCGGTCACGCGGTTCCAGACTGAAGCGCCTAGAACCGCACGGCCACACCGGCCGGCGAAGGATAATTGGCCCCCATTTTATCGATGGCAATCTAAGTGGTGCAATGTATGCTGACTTCCTACGTAATGTTCTACCGATGTTACTACAAGATGTTTCACTGCATGACAGAATGGCGATGTACTTCCAACATGATGGATGTCCGGCACATAGCTCGCGTGTGGTTGAAGCGGTATTGAATAGCATATTTCATGACAGGTGGATTGGTCGTCGAAGCATGGCCCGCACGTTCACCGGATCTGACGTCCTGGATTTCATTCTGTGGGGAAAGTTGAAGGATATTTGCTATCGTGATCCACCGACAACGCCTGACAACATGCGTCAGCGCAGTGTCAATGCATGTGCGAACATTACGGAAGGCGAACTACTCGCAGTTGAGAGGAATGTCGTTGCACGCATTGCCAAATACATTGAGGTTGACGGACATCATTTTGAGCATTTGTTGCATTAATGTGGTATTTACAGGTAATCACGCTGTAACAGCATGCATTCTCAGAAATGATAAGTTCACAAAGGTACATGTACCACATTGGAACAACCGAAATAAAATGTTCAAACGTACCGTGAGCCATATGCTTGTGACAATTACAGCGCCATCTATCACAAAGCGTAAAAAGTGGTCCAACTAAAACATTCATATTTCTTTACGTACCAAACGATTATGTAATAAAAAATGGTGGTTCCTATTTAAAAAAAGCGCAGTTGATATCCGTTTGACCTATGGCAGCGCCATCTAGCGGGCCAACCATAGCGCCATCTGGTTTCCGCCTTCAAGCTAGACAAGTTCCGTTTGACGCTTATTTCGTGAGATATTTGGCCCGGTCACGATCAATGGACTACCCTGTATATGATCTTAGCGCTACAGTTAGAAAAGTCGTGCGTATACAGTGGTGTACACACAGTCTTTCTTTCCACGTGCCTTCTGAAAGCAGAACAACGAGGGTAAGAGGGGGGGGGGGGGGAGGATGAAATGAGACTACTACACTGTGCATCCTCTGGTACAAAAAAAGGAAGGAAGCTTTGTGTTCAGCGACCCGTCGAAACCGAGGTCATTAGAGAAACCGCACCTCCAGTACACACCGCACCGTGGCTTGTGGGGTCGTATAGATGTAAAATGTATATGAGTACAGAAACAACGCATCAAGTTCATGCACTGTTTCCTGTCGAAATGAATCAGCGACACCGATTCAAATAAGTTCGAACGAGGCTCCAGTGTTGCGGTCCACTAGTTCCGTCGTCGTATACGAGAGATTTCCCATGTTATGTGCGCACATCTCCAGTTATAACAATGTAATTATGTAACGGAAAAGTCATGGAAGTATTGCACCCATTGGTCACTTTCCAAGGTATAAGAGGTAAACTAATTCTGGCCGCCGATCCACAAAGCGTCCGGTACTGTAACAGCCATCGGAAGCGTATTTATCAGCTGTTGCTAATTACTCCATTCACAGATCAGTGGAGGGAATACCTGTCAAAAGGAGATATGGCTCGCCTTTTTAGATCGTACTGTTGTCCAGAAGGAGATGATCACGAAAACGAATGCACGTTGTCGACAGGTCACTAATGTGTGGAGCAGTGGCAGAATGTTTTGTGGAACGGTGGGTCACAGTACACGATACAGCACTCAGGCTGATATATTGTATTCTTGCAGCTTCTTGGCAATCACTATTTACAGGAATGTGATGTAAAGACAACGGAGTTCTGTAGAGATGGTGTGATGGTGTGGGACTGTTTTACCCCTCGTCGATTGAAAAATAAACGCAGGTGTCTATGGAAACATTTAATACAAGGACCTACTTGCCACATTAGGGTCACCAGTTTGGAATCTGACATTTTCTTTATCAGCATGAGCTTGGTCGCGTCCACAAAGCAGTGCGTCGTAGTTCGAAGGAACTTAGTTGTATTGCTGTACTGATCAACTCAAGAGTCCCAACTTTGCCCTCAATGAACGTCATCGGAACGAAACAGATGTTTGATTCAGGACAGGTTAATTCGCCCAGTAACCCAGCAACAAGTATTCATCATGTTTATGGAAGATTAAAAATAAATCTCGCCTTCACTGCATCAGAATTTAGAGGAACACGCTATTAGCTACATGTCTGGCGTCTTTGAAGCGAACTGCAATGTATGACTTTTGGTGTCTGATCGCATACGACGACAAGGTGTTTCAGCCTGTGCCTGGTTCAGATATGGCGTTGATTTCAAAGAATCGTTATTTTGTTACGCTGGTGCACATTGCAGAATAGCGAAAGTCAAGTGTCAACTTGAAATTGTTTCTGCGGCATTTAATGTAATCTTGTAGAGGGTGTTTCGTTCCACTGGATAAATTGAAGTACTGCACAGTCACAAAAGTCGTCGCTTTGGACAGTTTATCAGCAACGGAAATTCTTCCAAAGCTGATGAATAGATAACGTATGATCGACTGGATTCTAACGTAACTATACTATTCCTGAAGATGCGACCATTTTCGCGACATATGTTCTAAAATCAGAACGACGGATGAAAAATTCAAGAAAGTGCACATTACTGAATTGTACGACCGACAAATCAAATAGCTGACAGTAGAATAAAGAGTGCCGTTCATTTAATTTGATGACATGAGAGATCGCTGTGCAAAAGCAGATGCCACATCAGGTGGTTGCTGGCCGAAATCAAAACAATGGATGAAGTTTATTGTCCTAAACGGGGACTACGACGAAAAATTGATTCATTTGGGGCCTAGGAAACACTGACTTTCGGTGAAAACTAGCTCTGAGTAACTGGACGGCCTTATAACCCTGGGTTCGGTGTGGGGCGGCGGAGGGGTGAAGTGGACTGCGGTAGTCGTCGTGGATTTGTGGACCACTGCGGCTACGGCGGGGACGGAGCCTCTCCGTCGTTTCTAGGTGCCCGGTCAATATACAGTACAACTGGACGGCCTTGCGAATTACAGTCACCTAGACCACGTACCCAACATTTGGCCCCACGTCCGTACCCGATGACGGATGCACGATACACATGCATTCTGCGAACCGAAGGTCAGCTGGGCGACCTTCGACAGCGAGAAACGTTCCGCAGAGGCCGTGATTCAGCGAGGCGGTGAGTTGTGGCTACAGCGGATGTGGACTAGTCTTGCATCATCAGATGTGACCTCTCACTCATAAGCTGCTGTTCGAGGAAACAGCGAGAACGAACACAACCGGAAGCGTTGTCATTCGGTTTCTCCGGGAAGACTGTCAGCATTCACTCGCAGCTAGGTTCACATTAAACGAATGTATACAATGTCGCCGTAGGCAATAATTCAGATCTGAAACGAAATATTGAAGAACTCACTTTGTTAACTCATGTACACGCATGCCCATAAAAAAGGTTCAATTTATTAATGACATCAGATGTTATTTTGAAATACGCTTGCATAACAGCGTAGCTGTTGAATGTGATCGTGAACATTTTTAATAGTCTATAGCTGATGGTTCTACATCAAGGTGACAAAAGTCTTGGGACAGCGACATGCACATTTACAGATGGCAGTAGCATCACGTAGACAAATGGAAGGGCAGTGAATCTCCGAAGCTGTCATTTATACCCGGGTGATTCATGTGAAAAGGTCTTCGACGAGATTATGGGCGTACGACGGGAATATACAGGCTTTGAACGCGGAATGGTAGTTGGAGCTACGCATGGGACATTCTACAAGGTGAATCACTAACTATTGCCACCTTCAATAACTCCGAAAGGGTGATAGTAGCTGAAAAGTTTATGGGACGAATGTTGCCTGGGTCAACGGGGACCATAATATGACGTTGGTTTTTTGTTGCTAGGTGGGATCGCGTCAGAGACATGAAGGTCAACTTTGTTTTTTTAAATGGGATGCTATAGTTTGGTACTTATTTTCTGATAGCATCTATCGAGACGAATCCAATGATGTGTAACAGTAAGGTCTTTGAAGGTCAAAGAAGGTCAAAAAGGTGGCATGAACGTCCATTTACAGAAGGTGTTCGAAGTGATGACCATTGGTATCAATGCAGTGCTGAAATCTTCTTATCATAGATTGAGTGATATTGCTTATCACTTCGGCAATTACCGAAGCACATGCTCTGACAATTCTCTCTCGTATATCGTGCAAATGGTAAATATTTGCCGAATATGGCGTATCCATCTAACGTGCCATTGACATGTAAACACCATTCGACGGTTTCGTAATACAACACTAATAGGAACGGTAAGACTAGTAGCGTCGAATCAGGCGAATGTGAATGATGTATTCCTTGGAAGAACAAGTGGATATGCTTCTCATTTACGGAGTATGCCAACGAAATTCATTGAGAACTAGAGACTTATATGTTGAAAGATATCCTCAACGTACTCACCCTACACGCCGTACATTTAAATATGTGTATGATAAACTGAGAACAACTGGATCTTTAACGCATCGGAACCATATCAGGCAAAGGAAAGTTACTAACAAGGAAACGGAAATTGGTACTCTTGCCACTGTGGTTCGAGATCCTTGTGTCAGTTCGCGTCAAATCGCAAGGGAATCTGGGATGAGCCAGAGTAGTGTAGTTCGTGTTCTGCATCACCATAAATATCATCCTTACCATATCAGTCTCCACCAAGAACTAAATGGTATGGATTGTATGCGTCGCAGTGAATTCTGCCGATGGCCTCAATTTCAGATTCAGAGGGATGACACATTTATTAATTTGATTTTATTTACTGACGGGGCTATATTCAAGAACTATGGAAATGTTAATTGCATAACATGCATTATTGGGCAACTGAAATCCCATGTTGGCTGCGGCAAGCTGCACACCAAAAACCGTGGTCGGTGAATGTATGTGTGGGATTCTGGAGGACAGAATTATAGACCTCTACTTCATCGAAGGAAATCTTAATGGTAGGAAGAAACATTAGGTCTGTTATTGGAAGAAGTAGCTTTACGAACAAGGAACAGAATGTGGTATCAACACGATGGGGTGTCCGGCACATTTTTCGCTGATGGCTAGAAAAGAGTTGCAGAGACAATTCCCAAATCGTTGGATTTCACGCGGAGATTTGTCGTGGCCAGCTCGTTCGCCAGACTTGACGCCTCTGGATTTTTCCTTGAGGGGATTCGTAACAGACATTGTTTATAAAGACTTTCCAACTACACCTGAAGATATGCGAGAGAGAATTGTCAGAGCATGTGCTCCGATAAGTGCCGATGTGATAAGAAATACTACTCAATCCATGATAAGAAGATTTCAGCACTGCATTGATACAAATGGTCATCACTTCGAACACCTTCTGTAAATGGACGTCATGCCACCTTTTTGACATTCGTTGACCTTCAAAGACCTTACTGTTACACATTATTTGATTCGTCTCGATAGCCGCTATCAGAAAATAAGTACCAAACTATAGCATAAAACCGAGAAAATGTTGTAGAAATCTCTTCAATAGAGAAAAATGTGCGTATACTATTTTTTGAAAATAAAATTTTTCAGTTCCGTAAAAAGAAAGTTAATATATATAATCCAAGAAACTTAACAGTAAATGTGATAATTTCATGTAAAGCATGGTACAAAATTTCATTGCCGTATCCTCAGAATTGTGGATTTGGTGCATCTTTTAAAAGGTGCGTGTTCTTCGTGAACATCCCTCCATAATATGTACACACATCAGTATCCAGGATGTTTTTTCTGTGTGTCGAACAGTCTTCCCAACAAATACATCACAAACTTTGCGACCTTCTGTTTTTTGCATGGTTGTAACTACACACTAATAGGACTACGCCTATCAGTGTAGACTAATCATTTTGTGTCCGCACGTCCACACTTCAACACCTGACATGCTGCGCAGGGGAAAAATAAGTATTAATGAGATGTTCTTCCCACACATATTCAGAGGTGCCAACCAACCTAAAAACCTGCGACTTGTAATGGCTATAATTATCAGTTTGCAAATGACGTAAATACAAATGTAGTATTGTCCAGTACGCCGTTCTCAGTCACCAACAGAAATATCTGCACTTATCCCCGTTCCACCCTGTATAACATAGGATGTAATTTGTAAATTAATAAAAAAAATTGCAAGGAATGTCAGTTGGAAATATTCTGCTACATCATCTCTGATTCCACAGTGAATTACATTTCCTCCGCAAACGAGGTATATCAGACATCTTAAATTGCATAAATGCTACACCGAAAACAGACACAGACTCTCAACAATAACTGCGACATCAACACGATAATGAATTATGCTGATCTTCGTAAGTGACGGAGATTGCGTGGAGAATGTGTCTAAAACTTATCACTGTGAGGTGATAACTTAGAACATATATCGAGGATTCGCCGCGAGTTTTCCACACTGCAAAGAAAATCTCTGAGTAAAAACCCCGAATGTCTTCCGTCGAAATACTGCAAGACTACGAACTTTACTTTGGGGCAACACAGCGCTACTGCGATGTGCAGCCCGCATCTTTTTGACATGCTTCCTCAATAGATGTTTCAGTCTTTACACTGCACGCATAAAGAATAAGCAAAAAAGAAAAAAAGTACTGTCCTCATTACCGCTGACTGAATGCGCGCTCCGGTAGAAGAGCACGCCTTTCTTTCTGCTGCGTCCTCAACTCGGCTCTGCGGTTCGAAATGAAATGATTCAGGAACAGCCCGTCTCGACGACAATATGCCTCCGGCTCTACGCTGTGCATCGGCGAAGCGGCTCGCTTGATACGCCTGTCACATTTCTCCGACAATCCCATTCGGTTTAACGGAGCGGAAACTGAGGCGCACTGCGCTTTCATTCAGCGGGCCCCCGCCCTCCGACATCAAAATTGCGTATCGTATTGTGATCTGCCACAGCGACAGCCAATATGTCACGGCGCCTCTGCCAGCGCCTGTGCTGTATAAAAGAGAGCCTTTATTGTCCGTCGTGATTCTCAATAAAGGTACAGTTAGCGGCAGTTTAAGAACGACAGATTAAAAAGCAGGTGTGGAGTTGGTTGCGCAGTAGGGTTACGCTGTAAAAGTCTCGGTGACGTCAAGATCGATAAGTAATGAACACCATCGAAGAAGAATGAGGATGAGGGAAAGAATCCGGAGTGGTTTCATCGAAGTAACAAAAATGGTTCAAATGGCTCTGAGCACTATGGGACTTAACTTCCGAGGTCATCAGTCCCCTAGAACTTGGAACTACTTAAACCTAACTAACCTAAGGACATCACACACATCCATGCTCGAGACAGGATTCGAACCTGCGACAGTAGCGATCGCGCGGTTCCAGACGGTAGCGCCTAGAATCGCTCGGCCACCTCGGCCGGCTCGAAGTAACATTCTGGCAGTTAAATGAAATTGTTTATGGATGCTATGCAAATCAAAATTCAAACGATCAGACGACGGTTGAACAGAGCTCCTATGCATAATAGTCCAATGATTTCTCCCGTTGGCTTCTTCTCTGCGTGAGATAGGGAAATGAAATGGACAACACTGTTTCTATTCGCGTATAAAGGAAACAGGTTTGTTTACCTTAGCTAGACACCCAGGTTTGTGTTTTCCATTGTTTTACATATCATCGAGATGAATACCAGTCGGTTCCAATTACTAGTCGATAGCTGGAATCTTATCGTTTACTTCTCCTTAATTGAGACGTGTAAAAGAAAGCAAATCGTATACTGTTTCCATTACTTTTGTTGTTGTTGTTGTTATTGTTTTCAATATTATTTTTATTTTGCTGCCGGCCGAGGTGGCCGAGCGGTTCTAGGCGCGACAGTCTGGAACCGCGCGACCGCTACGGTCGCAGTTTCGAATCCTGCCTCGGACATGGATGTGTGTGATGTCCTTAAGTTACTTAGGTTTAAGTACTTCTAAGTTCAAGGGGACTGATGACCTCAGCAGTTCAGTCCCATAGTGCTCAGAGCCATTTTTATTTTGCTGTTTTTTTTTCGTGATTTATTATCGTGTTTTGTTTCCTTTCATTAGGTCGTGTATATACCACGACGTATTTTATTACATTATTTCACCAACACTGATGTCCTGTTGAATAAATATCTCAATAAAAGCCAAGAAATAAAATAAATTGTTGTTACTTCCAGTGCTTGGGGTTGCACTTTCCTTCGCATTTCTTGCATTGACGTTTGTAGCTAACACTCCTTGTAAGGTAAGGGAACCTAACATCTTAGTCGTGAGGTGGCAGAACAGATGTGCTGTGAGATTTTACATCTCTCCAGCACTCTGTGTGACCATTAGTATCTCACATCAGCAGTTGGTTAGTCGAATGATGCAGGGATTTCACATAGGGATCCGCAGATAGCAAAATATTACAGAACTTAAAGAATTAGAGATAAGGATGGAAGATTAGAGTTTAAGGTCACATGGACGATGAGGTCATTAGAGGGGGACCACACTTCGGACTGGAGAAGAAGAGGGAAGGAAATCGCCTGTTTCCTTTCAAACTACCTTCCAGCATTCATCGTATATGACTCACAGAAACCACAGAAAATATAACTCTGGATTGGTGTGGGGGAGGAGACCAGACAGGTCATCGGATTAGGGAAGGACGGGGAAGGAAGTCGGCAGTGCCCTTTCAAAGGAACCATCCCGGCATTTGCCTGGAGCGATTTAGGGAAATCACGGAAAACCTAAATCAGGATGGCCGGACGCGCGATTGAACCGTCGTCCTCCGAATGCGAGTCCAGTGTGCTAACCACTGCGGGGAAGGCAAACCACAGACTGCGTTTTACTGGCAGAACACTTAAAAAATGTAACAGATGTTCTAAGGAGACTGCGTGCACTACGCTAGTCCGTCCTCGTTTGGAGTACTGCTGCGCGGCCTGGATAACGGAGTATATCGAGAAAGTTCAAAGAAGAGCAGCCGTTATGTATTATCCTGAAACAGGGGTGAGAGTGTCACATACATGATACAGGAGTTGGGGTGGATGCATTAAAATAAAGATGTTTTTCCTTGCGGTGGAACATTCTCACGAAATTTCAATCACCAACTTTCTTCTCCGAATACGAAAATATTTTGTTGACGCCGACCTACATAGGGAGGAACGATCATCAGATTAAAATAGGGAAATCAGAGCTCGCACGGAAAGATATAAGTGTATAGGTGTTCGTTTTTTCTGCATGCTATTTGAGAATGGAATAATAGAGAATTATTGTGAAGGTGGCCAGAATCAGATTTTCACTCTGCAGCGGAGTGTGCGCTGATATGAAACTTCCTGACAGATTAAAATTGTTTTAATCTGCCAGGAAGTTTCATTGTGAAGGTGGTTCGATGAACCCTCTGCCAGGCAATTAAGTGTGATTTGCAGAGTATCCGTGTAGATGTAGATGAGTATTTTGAAGAAGACAAAAGTATTTGCAACGTTTGTCCAACACATCGCGATTCCTCAACAAAAACAAGGGCGCGCAGACACCTCCAGCGACTTTATTGGAACGCAAAATGTTGTGACCAGGCGAAACTACTTCGTTGACTGCTCTGGGAGAAGGCTCATCGTACTAGATCACATGAAATATCAGTTCACTTTATTACATAACTGAATAAAAGATTTACTTAACTTTGACTCACTCCTTTGCCACAGGAGTACAGAATAATTTACAGCTGTCATGGACTAGCAGGGCATCACTTGAGGCACTAATTAACAAACTGTTCTGTTGAGGTACAATGTTCAACACTGACGAAATTATGCGTCCATCTGAAACTGTAATAGCCACTGTCCTCCTCGATGATATTGACTGCATTAGCTGAGGTCGCGAGCTGCGAGCTGCTAGCTCAACACTATATTGGCCCCAGTGTGAGGACGCTGCCATGCTGAGACGGTGTTGCACAGTAGGCCTACTCGCGGTTTGTCTTCTAGCGTGACTAATTTTTTTGTACAATATGTTTATGAACAACCATACAACTGCGCAAACGCGAACGCAAAATTATACACAAAAAAGCCAACTGATATGCAGGAATAGATTTAATGAGAGGTATTTGGTGAAGACTGGAACATGACATTGGAACAAAGCTCCATTTAACAATAAACGTGTTGTATTGCATTAAATAGTTGAAGGGCATTCAAAATTGTTTCTTCATTTGAAATTATGCTTCCGAAGATAAACAGGGAATTCCATTTACGTGATAATATCGAATTACTGCATGAATTGCGCCAACAATGTGGAAAATTTTTGTCTACGGCCAAAATTTGTATAAGCTGTGAGTTTTCATGACAACAAGAACGAATGAAAAATGATACACCATTGTTTCTTACACTACTGGCCATTAAAATTGCTACACCAAGAAGAAATGCAGATGATAAACGGGTATTGATTGGACAAATATGTTATACTAGAACTGACATCTAATTACATTTTCACACAGTTTGGGTGCATAGATCCTGAGAAATCAGTACCCAGAACAACCACCTCTGGCCGTAATAACGGCCTTGATACGCATGGGCATTGAGTCAAACAGAGCTTGGATGGCGTGTACAGATACAGCTGCCCATGCAGCTTCAACAAGATACCACAGTTCATTAAGAGTAGTGACTGGCGTATTGTGACGAGCCAGTTGCTCGGCCACCATTGACCAGATGTTTTCAATTGGTGAGAGATCTCGAGAATGTGCTGGCCAGGGCAGCAGTCGAACATTTTCCGTATCCAGAAAGGCCCGTACAGGCCCTGCAACATGCGATCGTGCATTATCCTGCTGAAATGTAGGGTTTCGCAGGGATCGAATGAAGGGTAGAGCCACGGATCGTAACACATCTGAAATGTAACGTCCACTGTTCAAAGTGCCGTCAATGCGAACAAGAGGTGACCGAGACGTGTAACCAATGGCACCCCATACCATCACGCCGGGTGATACGCCAGTATGGCGATGACGAATACACGCTTCCAATGTGCGTTCACCTCGATGTCGCCAAACACGGATGCGACCATCATGATGCTGTAAACAGAACCTGGATTCATCCGTAAAAATGACGTTTACCCATTCGTGCACCCAGGTTCGTTGTTGAGTACACCATCGCAGGCGCTCCTGTCTGTGATGCAGCGTCAAGGGTAACCGCAGCCATGGTCTCAGAGTTGATAGTCCATGCTGCTGCCAACGTCGTCGAACTCTTCGTGCAGATGGTTGTTGTCTTGCAAACGTCCCTATCTGTTGACTCAGGGATCGAGACGTGGCTGCACGATCCGTTACAGCCATGCGGATAAGATGCCTGTCATCTCGACTGCTAGTGAAACGAGACTGTTTGAATCCAGCACGGCGTTCCGTATTACCCTCCTGAACCCACCGATTCCATATGCTGCTAACAGCCATTGGATCTCGACCAACGCGAGCACCAATGTCGCGATACGATAAACCGCATTCGCGACAGGCTACAATCCGACCTTTATCAAAGTCGAAAACGTGATGGTAGGCATTTCTCGTCCTTACACGAGGCACCACAACAACGTTTCACCAGGCAACGCCGGTCAACTGCTGTTTGTGTATGAGAAATCGGTTGGAAACTTTCCTCATGTCAGCACGTTGTAGGTGACGCCACCGGCGCCAACCTTGTGTGAATGCTCTGGTTAAATTTCGCGTCTGTAGCACGTCATCTTCGTGGTGTAGCAATTTTAATGGCCAGTAGTGTATATGATAATTTCTTTATTTTTTTAAAGCAACGCGAGTTTTGAAGCCACTCGCTTGTCTTCTGGCGGAAGACAGTCTCGGTGCTTTTTTTTTTTTCTTAAGAAAGCACATTTATCGAAATTTTAATCTCTGTTATTTTCACACTCCCGAGACTTCAGTGATGGAATCTAAGTCGATTTAACAACAGAATTTCAAAATTTGTCACCATGTTAGGTAAAGAAATTACAAATTTATAATTAATTTGAATTTATGAACAACAGTTGTAGGCAGTCTCATTCATTATCCATAGAACAAATCATGTCCCATAGTTTGAAAGTGTCCTAGTTGCATGTAATCTCATTTTGGAAAGAAAATGTTCTATTACAGAATACTGTGGCGCTTCGCTGCACACAGAAGTAGAATATCGTCCGATATATTTTCATTGGGAGTTACAAAGTCCACTACTTTTCGTATCGGTGAAGCAATTCAGTGTGGAAAGTTTCACTGTGTCAGCGTCTGCGACTCACCTCTTCGTGGACAAACACTTAATTCGGATTATTATTTTCATTCTTCACACACCATCACTCATTACCCCTGCTTACGTGACGTCCGGTCAGAGGATGTCCTTGTCGCACCCTTCTCCACGTAGATGCCACTCAGGCGCCGCTTTGTGTGTTTCAATACATCATTTCCAGCTGCACGAGATAGAGCACTGGTGTCATATTCTTGAGGGGCGGTATTTAAGTCTTTGTCAGCCCTACACTTCTCTAAATAACTGAAAGGGAATACTACGGCGCTTACTCTTGGATTGGGTGGGGGGGGGGGCGGATTTCCTAGCCCATCGTTTGCAAGCTGAGTTTGGGTCCCCTCTCTAGTAGCCACGTAGTCAAGGGGGGCTTTAAACCCGAGCTTCCTTTTTGTTACATTTCTGTGTTTTATACTAGTTACGTACCTTTTACATTAATCATTTCAGCTGAAAATTGTGAAGTTCGTGTGCCTAGCTCACAAAGATGATTGAACAAAAATCACGTCACACAGCATTGCATTGATGAGAGCGATAGTGACGAACCAAAATCCCAGACTATCTCCTACATGCGGAGCTGAGACTACCAACGAGTCATGACTATACATACAGATTTAAGTGACTGGTTATGGACGGCGTTTGTAGTTCTGCGTGTTTAAACTACATTCAAAAACACAACGTTAACAAGTATGGTCACGTACAAAGGTTTCTTCTTAATTTTTATGTTTAACAGTCAGATCTGTGATAAATGTCTGCGCTTTATTTAGAAACTTAATTTGGTATCATTTCACACAAAATTCGAGGCGCTCCCCTAAGATCAGATTTTGTCCACGAATTTTTATAACCACTACTCGACGTCTCACACGAAGCAGAGGGTGGAAACAACCTTTCAGTGGGGAGGTAGTCATTTACAAACTTTTACCATTGAACTTTCATTCATTGCGAATGTCTTCTGGTATCGTGTTATTCTAGTGTAGTGCACTGGCATTCTCGTGTGCAACAGGTGAGATACGGTTCGCTTGGCAGAGTTTCACAGAGAGCGGGCTCTCAAATAGCTGGGGCATTCGTTACGTGCAAGTTAAGTGGGGCATCCTGTACAGTTCTTTACATTGATGTTACAGCACGACCATCATTTCCAATAAAGATGGAGTCCTAGATTACTATACAGAAGAAAGTAATTTCTAGTTATGTTCGTTTACAGTTTCAGCCAGCGAAATTTGTTTCTTCAAATGGAAAAAGCTGCGTTCGGAAACGTATAGGAGGTAATATGGAAATTTGATTATTTTGTGCAATTGTGCGTTGTCGCTCAGTTTCGTGGTCATTACACAATTCTCTTACGATCGTATGTGATAATCAAAACGAAATAAAATACTGTGACAGATTGCAACTGAGAATGAAGAAGTCTGACAGTTCCCTTTGCGCTAGTTGTGCAATCATAATATCATGAATAAAGAAACAGTTACAAGTAGTTCAACTGAGCTAGAGAGTTTTAAAATGAAGGTTAACATCAACAGTAACGTGAAAAACAATCAAGCCGGCACAATGGTAGCGCACTGGACTCATATTTGGAATGACAGTTGTTAACATCCCAATCCGGTCATCCAGATTTTAGTTTTCCGACGTGGTTTCCCTATGAAGCTTTAGATGAACGTCAAAATGGTCCCTGTCGGAGGACACTGCCGATAGCTTTCCCCATCTTTCCAGAATCTGAGATTGTGCAACATCTCCAATCATCTTGTCATCGACGGGGCGTTAAACCCAAATCATCCTTTCTTTCCATAATGTTAGGTAATGAATGACGGCCGCACTTCTAAGTTGAGAAACATCTACCCCCTACATGTTTAAAGCCACACATCGTCGTTCACTAAAGGCTACGCGTTGTTGATAGAAACGTTCTTCTGTGACCTTTCGATCAGAGCTAATGGAGTTCATTCTACTAACGTCTCAGTTCGTAGTATGGACGGTCTGCCTTGATTTTTTATTTTCTTACCAAACGATGTGGTGCAGTTGTAGAGACATTGGACTCGTAGACCAAATAATTTTTCTGACATCGACCTTTAAGGTGGCTGTTTTTGCGATTTCAATCCGAAGACTGGTATAATGAAGGTCTCCATACTATTCTATACTGTGCAAACCTCTTCATCTCTGCAGAACTAAACTAACAAACTCCGTCCGAATAGGCCTCGGAAAGCCCACGGTACCGACCGAACGCCGTGTCATCCTCAGCCGATGTGCTCAGAACACCGCTCTCCTGTCCAGTGTCAGTTTTCGTGATCGGAGCCGCTACTTCTCAGTCAAATAACACCTCAGTTAGCTTCACAAGGGCTGAGTGGACCACGATTCCCAATAGTGCACGGTAGACCCGGGCGGTCACCCATCCAAGTAGCTAGCCCAGCCCGACAGCAGTTGACTTCGGTGATCTGACGGGAAATGGTGTTACCTTTGCGGAAAGGCGGTTGGCATTCTGCAGAACTACTGCAGCCTATGTCGATTTCATTGACTGTTCTCTGGTGCCTCAGGATACGTCTTATCATCCGATCCCTTCTTTTAATCAAGCTGCACCACATATTTCTTTTCTGTCTGATTCATTCGTATCCATTCATTAGTTACCCGATCTACCAATCTAATTTTCACGATTTTTCTGTAGCGCTACGCTTCAGAAGCTTCTATTCTCTCCTGTCTGAACAGTTTATTGTACACTTTCGCTTACGCACATAGCTACATTCCAGAAAAAAAATTCAGAGAAGTTTTCCTAACGCTTAAATTTGTGTTCTGTGTTAGTAACTTTCTTCTTCTGAGAGCACTTTTCTCGTTATGGCTATTCTGCGTTTTATATCCTCTCTACTTGGGCCATCGTCTGTTATTTTGTTTCCCAAACAGCAAAACCCATCTGCTACTTTCAGTGTCTCATTTTCTAATCAGTTTCCTTCCGCATCGCCTGACCATTCATGTTATAACTTCTTTTCATGACGCTATTCACTCCGTTCAACTGCTCGTCCAAGTCCTTAGCCCCAATACAATGTCATCACAGAGCCGGATCTTTAATTTCCTTTCCAAAATTCTCCTAGGTTTCCTTTGTTGCTTACTATATGTACAGATTGAATAACATAAGGGATAGGTTGCAACCCTGTGTCACTCCCTTCTCAACCTTTGGCCCTCTTTCATGTTCTTCGACTCATGAAATGAAATGTGTGTGAATTCCTAAGGGACCAAACTGCTGAGGTCATCAGTCCCTAGACTTACACACTATTTAAACTAACTTATACAAAGAACAACACACACACAAACACACCCGTGCCCGAGGGAGGACTCGAACCTCCGGCGGGAGGGGCCGCGCAATTCGTGTCATGGCGCCTCGAACCCCGCGGCCACTCCGCGCGGCCTTCGACTCTCAGAACCACAGTCTTGTTTGTGTACAAGTTGTAGATAACCTTTCGCTCCCTATATTTTGTACGTGTTACTTACAGGATGGGAAAGAGTGTATTCCAGTCAACCTAGTCAAAAGCATTTTCTAAATCTACGAATTACGTCTTCATACTGGCCAGCAGACCAGTGGCCACAGACAGCAGTTTTTATAATTTCTAGAGCATATGGAATGCTCAGACCGTCGCAGTTATTGAGTTAGCGGAATGATAAAGAAATTGGTCTCGCATGCGGGAGAAGCATCGCCATCCAGTCTTTCTGATTTAGCTCTAAATAACTTGAGGAGCCTTCCTTCAAGAAGCTAACTTCAATTCTTTTCCTGTTGAGGGATTCCTCCATTCGCATACTTCGCATACTTCCATCTCTTGATGTCATGTTGTTCAATATTTTGGGGCAACGCCTAACATTCTGCGTTGTGTCTGTTGTTCTATGTCGTGTCTCCCTACCACTTTCGCGCAACGACGCTCTGAGCGTGTTTTTTTAGGGAATTGACTAGTTTGAACCTGGGACCTGTTGCTGGTAAGGGGACGCCAGACCACACATGACATGTAGAGTTCAGAAGCGTTCAGTGAGAGTAGCGATGATGTAATCAAATCCTTAATGATTTCAGCGTCAGCTCCACTGCACTCCCTATAAAAGAATCTTAATACTAACTAAATTTAGTGGAAGGGGTTCAAGGCTTGCCTATTTTTAGTTAGCTGGTAAAATAACGTCGAAAAAGCAGTTAAGTTTACCATTGGAATTTTTATTCTACTCACAAAACATTGTTTATAAATTGCACTATTGATAAAAGGAAATATTTTAATACAGGATGATAAAAACCAACTGCGTTCAACAAAAATGTGAACGAATATTCCCTGAATAGGTTTCCAAGTTCTACAATGGATTGAAGGATGACCTATGCCATATCACATCTATAATCTAGATTTAAGTTAAGTTTCATAAAAGAGAAAACTATCAAAATGGTCTACAATGACCCTCAATTATCTTTAATTACTTATCTAACTTGTCGTAAATTACAGTGGCTGATGTGGCTTCTCAATAATTATATAACAGAGAAATCATCGCGTTTCAGATTTTAACTTACGTAGCAAATGTGAATACCATGAGATTTAAGTGCCGATCGACACTAGTATTACATAAGAAGGGGATGTAACAGATGAGACTTCTGCAGTTCTGAGTGAAGCCTTATGCGCTCAAAAATGCGGCATCGCGTGCGTTCATTACCTTGTCGGTGTTCGTCAGGGGGCGGCGGCCGGCGCAGCTCCATACTGCTCGCCGTCTCAGAAGCAACACTCTCCTAACTTCTCCTTACTACAATTTACTGAAGTTGGTTTAAAAAAAAACTATCTGGCTGTGTTTTCATCTGACCAATCAAGGTCTCAATGTTAACCTTAAGCTCTGCCTACAAAAATTCTGTCTATCCGATGAAAAACGTTATACTTTTCGTGGTGGGGCAATGTTTTCACGTTTGCAACGTAACAGAGACGCGAAAAAGTCTCATGCTAAAACTTGCAGCTGGTGTGGCCCTTTTAGTGTTGTCATAAGATCTATACTGTTCTTCTGGAGGGCTCAATCTTTTAACATGGGCTTGGGAGTGGTCCTGGCGGTTACTTTTCGTGGTGGGGCAATGTTTTTTAACGTTTGCAACGTAACAGAGACGCGAAAAAGTCTCACGCTAAAGCTTGCGGCTGGTGTGGCCCTTTTAGTGTTATCGTAAGATCTATACTGTTCTCCTGGATGGCTCTAGCTTTTAACATGGGCTGGGGGGTGGTCATGGTGGTTAGCTGGAGACGCGGGTGTCCGTCCCTTATCGTAGGGCCTTCCAGCTTAACACAGATCTGCTCTCGGCTTCTGTTCTCGTTTCTCCCCTCGGAACTGCGTCTGTCTCACGGTGGGAAGGTATGACATGCATTTAGGCATTCTTGTGTTAGTCTGTGGTATTCCATTTGCTCACTGGTTACTCGTATTACTTTGGTTAATTTAATGTCACGATTTATTCGGAGCTATGTGACATACTGCCGGATTTGCTTATCATGTCAGGGTTTTCATGGAAGGTGTTGGATTTGCTTGACACCTTACAAACTGGGTTCGGGCACAAAAAATACATTCAGCGGTATGTTGAGTTGTTCGGGGACCATTTTCAGCCATTATTGGTCTTCCAACACCCTGAAGGTTCTGCAGTGTTTCAAGATGGTAACGCGCAGCCACGTCGCTTCCACGTCGCCCGGGAATGATTCCAGGAACATGCAGCGGAGATCCAAAGACTGAGATGGCCACCCTGGAGCCTAGATTTGAATCCCATCGAGCATTCTGGTATGTCATGGAACGCAGCCTCCGCGCCATTGATCCTACACCCACGAACAGACCAGGATTGGCTGTCGCTCTGCAAACGATTTCGTGTCAGGTGCTTCCAAGGTGTACCAGGGACTTGTAGACTCACTCTCACGGCGTCTCATTACAGTCCGTAGCGCCAGAGCAGGTGCCTACCCCAAGACCTTATCTAAGTCAGTATACTTCTTCACCTTGTTACTCTGGCTCTAATGTCCTCGAAGACAACGGGACATTCAACTCTAACATTGCTTCTTTCAAGCAGTGAGATTTAGTCACTTCATATATCAGCCCTGTATTCTTCTGAGACACAGATAATCAAGTCACTCTGACCGGAAGGAAATCGTGCACAAATTACCATCCATTCAATATCACTGAGAGCAATGATTTGGTGGTTATTTGTGACGATATTGCATTTGTACTTCACATTTAACTCCGCGTTCTCCCACGTAGAGTAATAACTTCCATTCATTTATTTATCTATGTCATCTTGATTGCTGACGTGGCCCGTTCCTTTTAGGTAGGTTTTTTTTCTAATATACTGCGTGTATTATGTGTTTCAGTTCTGAAGTGGTTACTTGAAATATTCGATTGATACCATGTTCTCGTTTCTTGCTGGCGGACAGTGCGTACTACATTTGATATTCTCACTGTTAAGTTTAAGCTATATTAACTATTATTAGTTAATCCCTCAAAACAACGCACCACCCACTGTTACAAAGGAAAATGAAACTAATGATAATAAGAAAGAATGAGAAGGGAAGAAGGGAAATGTAAAAGTAGTAAAAGAATCAGGGAGTTGTTACAATTATTGAAATATTTATTGGAAGCGATAACGTACGTCCTCGACTGCGTCAGTTCGTAACGAAGTGTGGTTCTCGATGGCGATGATATTCTACATCCAGTTCGTTATCATCCCGTATGGATCCAAAGACAAGTCGCCCACGTAATGGAGTATTCCTCGTTTACGTTGCTACTTATGTCCCTGCATAGGTTCACCATCCGCATAACACACTCGATACTCTAGGTCAAGTCTCCCTTTCTAGCCTGGCTTAGGATTCGAGGATAATGTGATAGTTTACGGGACTCATTGTTATGGAGCGAATGTGAGACATTCTGATCAGGAGGCGATGTGCAGATTGTAATATTTGAAGAAATGCTTCCGAGCCAAGATCGAATTTAAATATTGATCTTGAATGGAATATTTTTGATGGAATGTTTCAACAGTACTTTACTGTCATCTTCGGATCTCATCTTTTTCAAAATTATGCAATATACTTTGACAGGGTTAAAAATTTAAATAGTTTGGAAATGCAAGTTCTACCAGCATGTAGATCACAAACAATCAGCAAGTTATTAATGAAAACTCTATTTACAATCATGTTGCCATGCAGATTCGTTGTTATCTACTTACTGGTCGAGGTTGCACTTCCAAACTATCTAAGTTTACAACATTGTAAAAATATTTCGCATAATTTTATTAAAAAATGATGTCCGAAGACGGCAGCAAAGGACTGTTGAAACCGGCCATCAATACAAAATAAATATTAAAATGCGATCTAGCCTCGGAAATATTTCTTCAAATATTACGGTCTGATTTACGATTGCTCCATGGTACGACAATGCCAGACCACAAACGAGCGCTGCAACATCTGCAAAAATCCATCGCTCTGGATTCACCGTCATCGATCATCCTCCATAAAATCCCGACTTGGTGCCATCCAATATTCGTCTCTTCTTGGGACTTAAAGATCATCTTCGTGTACTTCGTTTTGACAATGATGAAGCGGTGCAAGCAGAAGTGAGGTTGTGGCGCCGTGAACAAAGCCAAACATTCTTCAATGCCAGTACGAGGTGCATTCAAGTTCTAAGGCCTCCAATTTTTTTTCTAATTAACTACTCACCCGAAATCGATGAAACTGGCGTTACTTCTCGACGTAATCGCCCTGCAGACGTACACATTTTTCACAACGCTGACGCCATGATTCCATGGCAGCGGCGAAGGCTTCTTTAGGAGTCTGTTTTGGCCACTGGAAAATCGCTGAGGCAATAGCAGCACGGCTGGTGAATGTGCGGCCACGGAGAGTGTCTTTCATTGTTGGAAAAAGCCAAAAGTCACTAGGAGCCAGGTCAGGTGAGATGGGAGCATGAGGAATCACTTCAAAGTTGTTATCACGAAGAAACTGTTGCGTAACGTTAGCTCGATGTGCGGGTGCGTTGTCTTGATGAAACAGCACACGCGCAGCCCTTCCCGGACGTTTTTGTTGCAGTGCAGGAAGCAATTTGTTCTTCAAAACATTTTCGTAGGATGCACCTGTTACCGTAGTGCCCTTTGGAATGCAATGGGTAAGGATTACGCCCTCGCTGTCCCAGAACATGGACACCATCATTTTTTCACCACTGGCGGTTACCCGAAATTTTTTTGGTTGCCGTGAATCTGTGTGCTTCCATTGAGCTGACTGGCGCTTTGTTTCTGGATTGAAAAATGGCATCCACGTCTCATCCATTGTCACAACCGACGAAAAGAAAGTCCCATTCATGCTGTCGTTGCGCGTCAACATTGCTTGGCAACATGCCACACGGGCAGCCCTGTGGTCGTCCGTCAGCATTCGTGGCATCCACCTGGATGACACTTTTCGCATTTTCAGGTCGTCATGCAGGATTGTGTGCACAGAACCCACAGAAATGCCAACTCTGGAGGTGATCTGTGCGACAGTCATTCGGCGATCCCCCAAAACAATTCTCTCCACTTTCTCGATCATGTCATCAGACCGGCTTGTGCGAGCCCGAGGTTGTTTCGGTTTGTTGTCACACGATGTTCTGCCTTCATTAAACTGTCGCACCCACGAACGCACTTTCGACACATCCATAACTCCATCACCACATGTCTCCTTCAACTGTCGATGAATTTCAATTGGTTTCACACCACGCAAGTTCAGAAAACGAATGATTGCACGCTGTTCAAGTAAGGAAAACTTCGCCATTTTAAGTATTTAAAAGAGTTCTCATGCTCGCCGCTGGCGGTAAAATTCCATCTGTCGTACGGTGCTGCCATCTCTGGGATGTATTGACAATGAACGCGGCCTCATTTTAAAACAATGCGCATGTTTCTATCTCTTTCCAGTCCGGAGAAAAAAAATCGGAGGCCTTAGATCTTGATTGCACCTCGTATCAACAAACTGGTCCCTCTTTGCGAGAAATGTGTTCGTCGCCACGCACTCGTGTTTGTTAGTTGTCATGATGTCACCACTGCATCGTTGCCACAAAGGCTGTCAGCAGCTCTTCGATTAAGGAATGAAATGGAACGGGCACGTAAGGCTGGTAGTAGGGAAGGCGAGTGGTCGACTTCGATTTGTCGGGAGAATTTTAGTAGAGTGTAGCTCTTCTGCAAAGGAGACCGCATATAGAACACTAGTGCGACACATTCTTGAATTCTGCTCAAGTGTTTGGAATCCGCACCATCAGATTAAAGGAAGGCATTGAAGCAATTCAGAAGGGTGCTGCTAGATTTGTTACCGTACGTTCGATCAACACGTGAATGATACGGAAATACTTTGTGAGCTCAAATGGGAATCCCTGGAGGGAAGACGATATTCTTTTCGCGAAACACTGTTGAGAAAGTTAGAGGCATTTGCAGCTGATTGAAGAACAATTCTACTACCGCCAACATATATTTCGCGTAAGGACCGCGAACATAAGACAAGAGAAATTAGGGTTTGTACAGAGATATACCGGGTGATCAACAAGTCAGTATAAACATGAAAACTTAATAAACCACGGAATAATGTAGATAGAGAGGTAAAAACTGACACACATGCTTGGAATGACATGGGGTTTTATTAGAACAAAAAAAAAAACACCCCATATTGCTAGACGCGTGAAAGATCTCTTGCGCGCGTCGTTTGGTGATGAACGTGTGCTCAGCCGCCAATTTCGTCGTGCTTGGCCTCCCAGGTCCCCAGACCTCAGTCCGTGCGATTATTGGCTTTGGGGTTACCTGAGGTCGCAAGTGTATCGTGATCGACCGACATCTCTAGGGATGCTGAAAGACAACATCCGACGCCAATGCCTCACCACAACTCCGGACATGCTTTACAGTGCTGTTCACAACATTATTCCTCGACTACAGCTATTGTTGAGGAATGATGGTGGTCATATTGAGCATTTCCTGTAAAGAACATTATCTTTGCTTTGTCTTACTTTGTGATGCTAATTATTGCTATTCTGATCAGATGAAGCGCCATCTGTCGGACATTTTTTGAACGTTTGTATTTTTTTGGTTCTAATAAAACCCTATGCCATTCCAAGCATGTGTGTCAATTTGTACCTCTATATCTACATTATTCCGTGATTTATTCAGTTTTCAAATTTATACTGACTTTTTCATCACCTGGTATAAACAGTCCTTTCTGCCGCCCTTTTTGAGAGTGGAATAAGAAAGGAAATGACTAAAAGTACTTGTTACCCTCCGTCATACACCACTTGATGACTTGCACATTGTGTATGTAGACGTAGAAACATAACAGGTTGTGGAATAAAATGCAATGTTTCTTACATGCTGCACTAGGCGATACTGAAAGAGAAAGCCGACAGGGCTCAGCTCTCCTGTTATTGAGTGACACTTGCGCCGGCTACGTCAACTTCATGTCGTTGTAGAACACTGCAAATGCACTGTCGTTTTGCTGCGACACATAGGCGATTTAAAAAATTCGGTTCCAAGATGGGAAGCGTCAGCTAACAATAATTATTATCTGACTATTGGTCAGTGCTCAAGGTGTAAAATGTGTCCAAATTGCATGGGCGCAAGCATGCCGAATACAGAGCACCAAGCAACAGAACCAATAACAACCCACTTGATGAAGACGGGAATCATCATGAACCCTGCACGATTAACCCGTATACAGAAAGTTAACCTCTATTATCATAGTAAGTAACGAATATAAAAGGAAATAGGCAAAAAGTAAACAATCATTGTTTAAAACCATTAGGACATACAATTTTCAACCACCCATCATTTCATGAGTTACATCTAAAATCATATTCTCTCTTTTCCTAGGCACAATCCCACAGTTCGAAATTTCCATGAACTCATAATGCCTCAAACAAATGACACTTCTAAATAACAAGCAAAAACGGACCTAAAATTTAATAAATTTTGTATCATAATTACATACTTCCCAATGCTTTCATTTCAAAATCACTTATAAAAACATTAGTACCAACTCAAATTTACGTTAAAATAACATTAGACATACTTACTTTCGCTGTAAACGGTCGCCTCAGTGTGGACACTATAAGAAAAACCGCATGTCACTATCTCCTATAATCATGTAGCACCGTCCCTACACAGGCTGTTGCTATGAATGCTATAACTGACGGCTACAATGCACTACAGTGGTAGAGGTACCTCAGTTGCCACTATACGTCTCTATCTTTCAACAGCACCGATGGTTTTATGCTAAAAGCACTGGTACTTCAAAAAAGTTAATAAAATGGTGTTTTCCGGCAGAAACAACTGGTACTCGAAGGGTTAAACAATGGTTGCAGCAAATGGGTGTGCTGGCATACTTGTTGAAATTTTCATAAACATAATAAAAAACAACAAAAAACCAATTTCTACGCAAAATATACAAAGAAACCCACTGCTTGCATACCACTCACTAGTAAATTATCTTACAAAGTAGGTAGTACATTCAGACCACATAACATTAACATTGCTTTCGCAACATAAAACAAAATGTATCACACACTGAAAAGCATCATACACACAGATATAGATCAGCACACACAGTCATATACAAAGTAGTTTGTAGTTAATCTAAAACACTTTATGTAAGCAAAACTGGGAGGGTCTTTCAAAAAAAAGATACAATAAACATATAAATGCTTGCCATACGAACAATCATTCTAAATCAGCAGTAGATGTCACCAGTAAAGACAGTGAGCATCCAGTCCACAACATAAAAAAGTATCTTTATATATTACATAAAATAGACAAGGGACATAAATGGACTTATATACAGAACTTCAAATTTTCGTCAGTGGAATAATATTTGGTAACAAGTAGCTAATTGACATGTTAGAAAGTAATAACGTAAATTTCATCAAAACTTTCTGCTGTACTGAATACGTGTTCCATTAATAGTAATTAGACTTAGGGACTAATTACCTAATAACACCAAAGGTAGTTAGTTAGCGACTGCTTGTCCAAAATAATTTCGGTGAAAATGAGTTAGTTAACAAATAGCGAATAATCACACTATATAACATGTGCCATGATGTATATGTGGTTGTATGAGAAAATGTATGTATATTTAGTATACCTTAGTAGCTGAAGTATGTATCGTTTTAGCAGTGGAAAAACCTTTGGAACGCAAGCAACTGTATGAGAAAGTGTGAACTGATGGAGTTACATTTGTTCTTGTGCCCCGAGTGCCGTACTAGGATACGTTCCCACAACATCTATGTAAACGACGTCATTGAGTATACGACAAAACATAATGACCCACACTAACACAAATCAATCCGTCTGTACAGAAGGAGCAATATTTCAGAACATAACAGCATCGCCACACCAGAAAAAAGGTATAAATAACATCCATGCATCTGCTGGTCACTCCATGGTGCCGAAATATGCCGTGCCAATGGATAATCGAAAGAAAGTGTCACTAAAACTCAGAAAGTGTTTATAAGCCCTAAATATTGTGCAAAAAAAATCCGAATCGTCAGTTCAGCTGTAAACATGGCATTATTAAATCATGCCGAATAAACTTGAGAAATCTCTTTATTTTGACTACATTATTCAGTCTAAATTAGCTTTAAAGCGTTTTACCAGTAGATTTAGAAGATACTTGAACAATAGGATGGTGTTCCACTGAGGCCGAGTACATTGAGTCACGAACCGAAAGTGCTGCTTGCCACGGCTGGCTGAAATTTCAGTAAACAAAACAAGGCCGCTTTGTGAGGGGTGGGGGAACGGCCCCTCTGCAAACGGCTACGGATCGCTGATAGCAGTCCACACGGGGACTCGGCTACAGAGGGGTGAGTGCCTGGGAGCTACTTTAAGGGGATCGGAGCGTACAGAGAGGGGTTGGCCCCACCCTCGGCCTGACTCATACAGGCCCTGTTGCAAATTTGGTTTCCGATGCTGGGCGCCGGTAACTATCTGTGCCCCTTCTACGCCGCGTCCGCCGGTGATCCCAACCGCGCAACGTCGAGGGCATGGGACAAAGCTTTGCGCCATACCCGCCAATGTTTGACGGCCTAAGATTTCCCTTACTCGTAGACTCACTATTAACGACTTTACTGTTGCTCTCAAAACTAACTTTTTGTTGACGAATTGGATGCAAATTTGCTTCTGAGTTACTATGTAAATGGCAAACACAAAGTTCTTCCTAAAAGCTGCCCTTTTTTTGTCGGTTTTAGACTTCTTTCTACAGAGAATCACAAACTAATTTACTGTACGCCCCAGGGAAGTGTGACAGGCCCGCTCTTAATCTCTACAGGGTGTTACAAAAAGGTACGGCCAAACTTTCAGGAAACATTCCTCACACACAAATAAAGAAAAGATGTTATGTGGACATGTGTCCCGAAACGCTTAATTTCCATGTTAGAGCTCATTTTAGTTTCGTCAGTATGTACTGTACTTCCTCGATTCACCGCCAGTTGGCCCAATTGAAGGAAGGTAATGTTGACTTCGGTGCTTGTGTTGACATGCGACTCATTGCTCTACAGTACTAGCATCAAGCACATCAGTACGTAGCATCAACATGTTAGTGTTCATCACGAACGTGGTTTTGCAGTCAGTGCAATGTTTACAAATGCGGAGTTGGCAGATGCCCATTTGATGTATGGATTAGCACGGGGCAATAGCAGTGGCGCGGTACGTTTGCATCGAGACATATTTCCAGAACGAAGGTGTACCGACAGGAAGACGTTCGAAGCAATTGATCGGCTCCTTAGGGAGCACGGAACATTCCAGCCTATGACTCGCGACTGGGGAAGACTTAGAACGACGAGGACACCTGCAATGGACGAGGCAATTCTTCGTGCAGTTGACGATAACCCTAATGTCAGCGTCAGAGAAGTTGCTGCTGTACAAGGTAACGTTGACCACGTCACTGTATGGAGAGTGCTACGGGAGAACCAGTTGTTTCCGTACCATGTACAGCGTGTGCAGGCACTATCAGCAGCTGATTGGCCTCCACGGGTACACTTCTGCGAATGGTTCATCCAACAATGTTACAATCCTCATTTCAGAGCAAATGTTCTCTTTACGGATGACGCTTCATTCCAACGGGATCAAATTGTAAATTTTCACAATCGACATGTGTGGGCTGAAGAGAATCCGCCCGCAATTGTGCAATCACGTCATCAACATAGATTTTCTGTGAACGTTTGGGCAGGCATTGTTGGTGATGTCTTGATTGGGCCCCCTGTTCTTCCACCTACGCTCAATGGAGCACGTTATCATGATTTCATACGGGATACCCTACCTGTGCTGCTAGAACATGTGCCTTTACAAGTACGACACAACATGTGGTTCATGCACGCTGGAGCTCCTGCATATTTTAGTCGAAGTGTTCGTACGCTTCTCAACAACAGATTCGGTGACCGATGGATTGGTAGAGGCGGACCAATTCCATAGCCTCCACGTTCTCCTGGCCTCAACCCTCTTGACTTTCATTTATGGGGGCATTTGAAAGCTCTTGTCTACGCAACCCCGGTACCAAATGTAGAGACTCTTCGTGCTCGTATTGTGGACGGCTGTGATACAATACGCCATTCTCCAGGGCTGCATCAGCGCATCAGGGATTCCATGCGACGGAGGGTGGATGCATGTATCCTCGCTAACGGAGGACGTTTTGAACATTTCCTGTAACAAAGTGTTTGAAGTCACGCTGGTACGTTCTGTTGCTGTGTGTTTCCATTCCATGATTAATGTGATTTGCAGAGTAGTAATAAAATGAGCTCTAACATGGAAAGTAAGCGTTTCCGGACACATGTCCACGTAACATATTTCCTTTCTTTGTGTGTGAGGAATGTTTCTTGAAAGTTTGGCCGTACCTTTTTGTAACACCCTGTATATCCCTTTCAGGACTGAATATTTTTTTCTGGAGAAAAGAAAATGTTTCTCTATGTGGTAATGCTCTAAGGTGATTTTTGATGCAAGGTTTATACAAAAATATCTACCAGTTTTCAAAACATACTTTGTGCAGTTGGCTTCATTTTATAGACTAAAATAACTAATTACGAAATATTCTATATTGTAATAAATAGTAAAATGATCATTTAGTAATTACCAAGCAAAACAACAATATGCAATTATACAGCGGAATACAACGAACCAACCACATTCGTATATCCTGGTGGTCACGAACTGCTGCGCACTGCTCCGTTGACTTGCTGATATTTTCACAGGGACGCCCAACAGTTGGTAGCACTTGCACACGATGAAAAGGTTGAACATTCACAAATGTGTACCTCAGGTTTCCATTGGGAAAACATACTTCTGTTGCAACTAAGACATAGTAAAAGTTAATGTACACAATTGGAGCCAAGTTGTCTGACAGGGATATACACAAATGATCCGACGGACAGGTTAAACAGCAATCGGCGGCTGTTTGCTGACGATGCTGTGGTTTACGGGAAGGTGTCGTCGTTCAGTGACTGTAGGAAGATACGAGATGACAATATTTCTAGTTTATGAATGAGAGCTTGCTCTGCATGTAGAAGAATGTAAGTTAATGCGTGTGAGTGGGAAAAACAAACACGTAACTTAAGAATACAGCATTAGTGACGTCGATTAAATATCTAAGCATAAGGCTGCAGAGCGATATTAAATGGTACGAGCGTGTAAGGATTCTGGTACGGAAGGCGAATGATCGATTTCGGTTTACTGGTAGAATTTTGGGAAAGTATGGGGAGCAAAATAATTGATGATGGTCGAAGTAGAGAGGATATAAAATGTAGACTGGCAATGGCAAGGAAAGCGTTTCTGAAGAAGAGAAATTTGTTAACATCGAGTATAGATTTAAGTGTCAGGAAGTCGTTTCTGAAAGTATTTGTATAGAGTGTAGCCTTGTATGGAAGTGAAACGTGGACGATAAATAGTTTAGACAAGAAGAGAATAGAAGCTTTCGAAATGTAGTGTTACAGAAGAATGCTGAAGATTAGATGGTTAGACCACATAACTAATGTGGAGGTATTGAATAGAATTCGAGAGAAGAGGAGTTTGTGTCACAACTTGACTAGAAGAAGGGATCGGTTGGTAGGGCATATTCTGAGACATCAAGGGATCACCAATTTAGTATTGGAGGGAGGCGTGGAGGGTAAAAATCGTAGAGGGAGACCAAGAGATGAATATACTAAACAGATTCAGAGGGATGTAGGTTGCAGTAGGTACTAGGAGATGAAGAAGCTTGCACAGGATAGAGTAGCATCGAGAGCTGCATCAAACCAGTCTCTGGACTGAAGACCACAACAACAACATGGTTCATCTGTAAAGGAGACCGCGTATTGACCTCTAATGCGACCTATTCTTGAGTACTTCTCGAGTATTTGGAATCCTCGTCAGATCGGATTAAAGGAAGACATCGAAGCAATTCAGAGGCGGGCTGCTAGATTTGTTAGCAGTAGGTTCGATCAAAACGCGAGTATTACGGAGATGCCTCGTGACCTCAAATGGGGATCCCAGAAGGGAAGACGACGTTCTTTTCGCGGAACACTGTTAATAAATTTTAGAGAATTGTCATTTCATGCTGACTGCAGAACGATTCTACTGCCGCCAACCTACATTTCGTGTAAGAACTCCGAAGACAAGACAAGACAATTAGGGCTCTTACGGAGGCATGTAGATAGTCGTTTTTCCACGCTTTTTTCTGCAAGCGCAACAGGAAAGCAAATCGCTAGTAGTGGTACAAGGTACCCTCCGCCACGCACCGTACTGTTGCTGGCGGAGAATGTATGTACATGTAGATGTATTACTACGAAAGACTTTTTCTGTCAGAAATGTGCTTTAATAACTACATGGCAGTTAATCGTATAAGCATCTTGTCATTTACGCGAAAGTGTGTTTCACTAAGCTCAGGCACAAACAAGCATACACACTGTGCAGTCTGCCTTGTCGTTTAAAAATGCGTAGTTAACACCTGACTCTGACTCGAGAAAAGTATTTAATATGAAACTTCCTGGCCGATAAAAACTGTGCCGGATTAGAACTCGAACCTGGAACGTTACGGAAGGTTCCAGTTTCGATTCCCAGTCCGACACCCAGTTTTAATCCGCCAGGATGACTACATCGCTGCAGAGTGAAAATTCATTCTCGATTATTTGATATCATTGCATACACCACATTAACAGACTTACAGAAATGATGTTTACACAGAAGAAAGTAAAACATCCTTGCGTGCGTGGTACAAGTATACCACAAGAGTATACTCATAGCACCTCAAATCGAAGACGAATGTTATCTCATTTCGTACTTGACTGGTCAGCCGCTAAGAGAAGAATGTGAAAATTACTCGACCCGGCACAAAAGTGGAATTTGTACGAATGAATTTTTTTATTATCATATTGTAATACGTAAGACAAGTGCCAAGTGAATATGGGGGGGGAGGGGGAGGGGATAATTTGCTTTATACAGAATCTTAATGTAGTCGTGTATGAATTTCATTCAAATGGTCGAAGTGGAATATCAAATCGACATAAAATCCTGTGCTTTGGACAGAGTTATATGAATAAATGGTGTCTGTTCTTTCGGACATGTCCGAATCCGCATCTGTGATACATATGTAACATGAAGGTGGAGGGGGAAGGAAAGGAAAGGAAAGGAAAGGAAAGGAAAGGAAAGGAAAGGAAAGGAAAGGAAAGGAAGGGAAAGGAAAGGAAAGGAAAGAGAAAGAACTCTTGATGTCAGCTCCATCGCAGTTGATTCCGCATAAAGTCCCGATGCAGCTGACATCAATAGTTCCTTTTCTTTCCATTCTTTTCTCCACCACCCCCTTTAATTTAAATAAATTCATACAGAGAACGTGTCAATTTGTAAGGTTTCTGTTCCTTTATTTTCAACAGCTAATAAATGGTCGGTTGAATTCGTACGCCCTTATTCCCTTGAAATCATCTAAGTGCAGCAATATCACATGAAAAAAAGCTTGAAAGTGCACCATATGGTATTGGAAGATCGGTGTCTAAAAGTGTATAAAATGCTGCCGTAATATGATTTTCGGGAAAGAACATTGTGGCACATTTTGCACGGAGAATTAACTGTGATGGACCGTTGTGCAAGATCGGTACCGCGTTTGTTGAACGTTACAAATACGTACTGAACGAATAATTCAGGAATGTTACTATTTTAATAAGAATAAAACTGATTCTGTGGACCGATCTGTTACTGTGAATGAGACATTACTCCGCCACTTTACGCGAAAAAACAGCGAATCTGTGGCTATAAGCCGGTGTCCCTGCACCAGATATGGCAGTATCGATTATTTTTCTTCGGCCGGAGCCCAGCGGGGTATCCGTGCTGTCTGAGGCCCTTGCCACGGTTCGCACGGCCCCCCCACCCCTCGCTGCCCCCCTCCCGTAGGGGTTCGAGTCCTCCCTCGGGCATGGTTGTGTGTGTTGTACTCAGCGTAAGTCAGTTTAAGTTAGATTAACCCTTTCACGTACATGGGACACATTTGTCCCACATATAAATCACCTTACTAATTGGACTGTAATCACAGTTGATGTGCTGCAGATGATCTACTTGAAGCAGAGATATTTGTTTTATTTAATATCTTACATCTTTGGTGGCAACAATTACTACAACTACCATTAGTCATCGGTTATTGTCGGTGGTTCTCACTTCGAGCAGACACACAAATTTATTCACTTTTTGTGTGTGTATTGTGTTCTCTGTCTTACTGTCAAAGCTTGAAAGTATATTCAAGTAAGTTTCTCTTTTACTTCAGACCATTCATTTAGAAAATAACTGTATTTCATCAGTGGAAATCTTTATTTTCATTCTTTGGGACATAGTTGTCCCGATGTACCACAATGGTAATTTGTGTACTTGTTTTTGAATGTCATGAAATCGTTACTATTACGTAAAAAAACGAGCAGAATGGTATTTAAAATTCGGTTAAAAATAAATTATCTTTAATTTTATTAAATAAGCGGAAAAAATTTGTACTGGTATAATTTCAAATCTGCTTTTAGGTCATGTGCTCCACAAAAAGAGAATTTTTCATCACTGATGAAAGTGTTATGCAGATTTTGGAGGCTTGTAGTAGTGATGACGAAGATAATCTGTTACTGGATGAAGAAGATAAAATTTTTCTTGAAGGAGATATGGAAGATGAAAGAGAACATGTTATTATAGAAGATCCTGAAAAAGAAATACGTAGCCCACCTAGCAAAAGAAGGCATACAGACAAAATATCAGAACCAAATGCTGAGGTACCTGATTCCCTTCCTGATTTACCAGAATTTATATGGTCCAGAACTTACCAACTAAGACAGTTCAGTGATAACATTAATCATGAATTTGGGAAAGTGCTTTTGTTTAGTGTCAGTGAAAATGGTGAAATGCCACAGCCATTTGAAATTTTTTCTTCCACTATTGGCCTAAAAGATTTGGTGCATGATATATTAATTCCTGAAAGTATTCGTTATGCAGAACAGTCAGGCAACGCATTCAGCACAAATGAAGATGAAATCAAGGCATTTCTTGGTATGAACCTGGTAATGGGGTACCATATTTTGCCTACATTTAGAAGCTACTGGGCAACTGAACCCGATTTAGGTGTTCCTTATATATCTCAGATTATGCCACTACATCGGTTGGAAGAGATTCGAAAGTACTTACATATTTTCAACAACGCAGATCAGTCAATAAAGGAAGACCGCACATACAAAGTGAGACCCGTAATTACCCATTTGAACAAAGCCTTCCAGGACTTTCAGTGCAACTAGGGTTCAATCTGTAGATGAGCATATGATCAGATTCAAGGGACATAAAATTATCCGTCAGTATGTCAAAAATAAACCAGTCAAATGGAGTTTCAAAATGTGGTGCAGATGTGATTCGGAAACTGGCTACCTATTTGAGTGTGAGTTATACACTGGCAAAAAAAACTTAGGTCCTGAATTAGGGCTTGGTGAGTCAGTAGTTCTGCAACTAACAAAATCACTATCCGGACTGGGATGTAAAATTTACATAGATAACTTTTTTAACCCTACAGCTTTGCAGTATTACCTTGATTTACAAACTATCAGATCACGTGGAACAGTGCACACCAATCGTAAAAACATCCCAAAGACATTCCCTCCAGACAAGGAAATGAAAAGAGGTTATTCATACAGTCTCAGTAGCAATGGTCTGACAATCCTCAAATGGATGGATAACAAGCCAGTTTTTCTACTGACTAATTTTATTTCCCCAATACCGCGCACGACAGTGAAGAGGCGTCAGTCTGGTTCTTCTTAAAAGATCAATGTTCAGTGTCCTCTTATGATAAGAAAGTACAACAAGTGGATGGGAGGGGTGGACCTTATGGGCCAGAAGAAAGTGACTTATGAGATCGAAAGGAAGACAAAGATTAAGTATTACCTGAGAATTTTCTTTGATCTTGTTGACATTGGTGTAAACAGTGCGTCTGTAATATATTCAAAATTGGCAGAAGAATCAGGATTCAAATCATCACCATCACCACTAGAGTTCAGACAATGCATTGCGAGAAATCTAATTGGAAATTATTCAAGTCGACAAAGAAATTTATCATCAGTAGTGAAAACATCAAGAAGGTTGCAGACCAGTTGCAATCCAAAGAGTCCAGAGCACCGAATGATAAAATCAGACGTAAGGAAGAGATGTGTTGAAAATCGCACTTACAATATTTGTGAACAGTCTGATGTTAATTTATGCTTAACTTCAAGCAGAAACTGTTTTGCAGAATTTCACATCAAATAGACAACATATGTATACACAGCCTCTGTAATTTTTCGATGTATCAAGTGTAATGTGTTCTGTAACTGTCCTTTGAGGACCACAGGGACAAATACGCCCCAGCTTTTTTTTAGCAGTACAAATAAACATGTTTAAAATAATAACACATTTTGTTTATAAAACCTCCAGTTACCACAGAGGTACAAAAATTTTAATCACTACCACTTTAGTTTTCTTACGTACCTGAAAGGGCACATAAGTCCCTAGGGACCGATGACCTCAGCAGTTATGGCTAATGCTTTCCTCGTTGTAATAGGAATTCTTTTTATCAGTTAAAGTGCAGAATGTAAAACAGTAGCTAGCAAATACAACCCAAGTCTTTTGGGCAAATTGAATAAAGCATCACGGGAGGAGAGGCTTGTATTGCAATAGGATAAAAGGTCTTTCTTCGGAATAGTGTACCTACCACAAAGGCTTGTGATAGAACTGGTTTTATTTATCCTGATACAGGTCGTATGTTATCTCTTAGTGAATTACTTGAACAACCTAGCATAACTTTCTGCAGCCTGTTTCTTAAATAAGAACTGCAATAGGCAAGTGCCGAACCATGTATTCCACAAAACCACCAACTTAACTGAGTTTTGCTCTAAAGTGTTTTTGATTTCTGATACCTTCTTAATACGCACAGAATTTCTGTATTCAAACTGAATCAAGTGCCTTACTTGAAAAGAAATGAGGAAAACTAAAATAATAGATACATCCTGCGCGACTTTTGAGACCTTCAGAGACAACCTCATACAACTGTTAAATTGTGTCTCGCCTTGAAAAAAGCTCTGTATCATTTGCACGGAATCTACTAAGGAACAGCAAAATTGAGCTAGTGACTAATTTCCGATTTCTTACTTTCGTAAATTTATTAAAGAATATTCGAATACCGCATTGTTATTCTGCTTGTACAATTCTCTGGCATCTATCAAGAGATTCGGCTCATGAAATGCCATCGGCTTGTCCAAGTGTGGCAGTTAGCTGGGGGAACGATGTGACCATAGTCGAGAGGATACTGATTCAAATTCCGCTCTTACAATACAAATTGTGACTTGTTGCCCTTTGCGTAATAAAACCAGAAACGTCATGAGATGGAAAAAATGTGGAAACATTGCGAGGAATGCATGCTAGAACATAAATGCAGATGGTAGCTCAGTCTGCAGGTTGCGCTTTTGTTATATTTTAACTAAAGTTCAGTCTTGATCACAACACTTATGTCTCAATAACATAGGTGACCGGTTTCGGTTATATTTACATAACCACCTTCAGACCAGTGGCTTCCTTGGAGGATGGTAGGCGGAGCTCTCCTCAGCTGCTACGAAGTCAACTGATCGATCAGTTGACTTCGTAGCAGCTGAGGAAGAGCTCCGCCTACCATCCTCCAAGGAAGCTATGGGTCTGAAGGTGGTTATATAAAAATAACCGAAACCGGTTACCTATGTTATTGAGACATAAGTGTTGTGATCAAGACTGAACTTTAGCTAAAATATAATACTCTATTGATCATTGTCTCCAAAAATGTTTACCAAAATTGCGCTTTTGTATTTGACCACGAACGGCACCTGTGCAATGTCTTCAATATGTTCCAAGGGTCAACCGTGGTCAGAACGGCCGTCTGTATAGTAGTGGTGCACTCTGTGGGAGCTGAATGAATTCGAACATGGGCAAATTGTTGGTGCTCGTATGGTGGGGGCCGGCCGCTGTGGCCGAGCGGTTCTAGGCGCTTCAGTCCGGAACCGCGCTGCTGCTACGGTCGCAGGTTCGAATCCTGCCTCGGACATGGATGTGTGTGATGTCCTTAGGTTAGTTAGGTTTAAGTAGTTCTAAGTCTAGGGGACTGATGACCTCAGATGTTAAGTCCCATAGTGCTCAGAGCCATTTGAACCATTTGCGTATGGTGGCTGCTTCCGTAACCAAGCTGGCGAAAGCGTTTGGTGTTTCAAGAGGCACAACATCGAAGATATACACTGCATACAGGAAAAGTAGAAAAACATCCTCCGTGAAGTCACAACGTGAACTAAAATGTGTATTGCGTGAGCGTGACGGACGGTCATTGAAGGGGAGTGTGACGAAAAATACAGAGGACGACAAATGAGAAAGTCAATTCAGAACAGAATGTCGCATTCGCGAACGCCGTCAGCACCAAAACAACACGAAGGGAACTCCAAAAGTAGGGAATTGCTGGACAAGCTGAAACTCCAAAACCACTCATCCTTGATGCAAAAGCCTGCAACAAGAAAACGTGGTGATGAAGCCATAAAACTTGGATCACGGAACATTGGAAAAATGTCATTTGGTCAGATGAGTCTTGCTTCTCATTGTTTTTAACTTCTGGCAGCGTTTATGCCCCAAGAGTGAAACACAGCGGGTATTCGGTGATAATTTGGGTAGTCATATCGTGGTGTTCCAAGAGCCTCATGGTTACTCTGCAAGGTTGCATTACTAACAAGGATTATCTGACCATTTTGGCAGCTCAGAACCATCCCACGGAACAATGTTTGTTCCCCAACAGTGATGCTGTGTTCCGAGACGACCGGGCCCCGATTCATACAGCTTGCATCGCCCAGGACTGGTTTTGTGAGCACGAGGATGAATTGTCGCATCTCCCCTGGCCACAACAGTCAATAGATCTCAAAACTGTTGACTTTTGTGGTCTAGTTCGGAGAGAAAGGTGCGTGATCGCTATCCACTTCCATCATCCTTGCCTGACCTCGCCACTATTTTTCACGAAGAGTAGTATAAGATTCCCTTGAGAACTACAGGGTGAAAAGTATTTAAACCGACAAACTCTGGGAGGTTGTAGGGGACATCAAAACAAATATTTTTCCCTAATGTCATTTTTTCCTATAAGGATTATTTAAACCGGTGGAGGCTGTATTACGCTCTTCAGTTGTTAGGGGCCGTATTACGATCTTTAGTAGTTAGAGGGCGTATTACGCTCTTCATTTGTAGGCAACTGCTGTCCACCAGTGTAGTAGTGCATTGTCTCTGTTTATTAATGGAGCGATACACCTGGAGTGAGTTCACTGATATGGTTGGTGCGTACTACGTAGCGCACCACAACAGACGAGCCGCCCAGCGGATTGGTCGACAAGTGCGTTTCTTCGTTAATGTATGAGTCGATGTTGTTGGGAACTGTTTCATTGGGCCGTATCTGCTACCTATGCCATTAAATGGCGGGCACTATTACAATTTTCTCGCCGGAGCATTGCCAGAATTGCTGGAAGACGTCCCGCTCCCTACAAGACAACGCATGTCGATCCAACATGACGGTCCGCCGGCACATTTCAGTCGTCGTGTGCGTCGATTCCTGGACCGACGGTTCCCAAAAACGTGGATTGGCAGAGGTGGTCCTGTACCATGACCTGTTCGATCCCCAGATATGTCCCCTCTGAACTTTTTTGTGTGGGAGAGATGCGCAGCCTTGTTTACGCAACTCCTGTTGCATCAGAAGAGGATCTGGTAGCCCGGATAGTAGCAGCAGCAGGAACAATTCAAGATACTCCTGTGGTTTTTGCCCGTGTCAGACAGAACATGATCCGACGGTGTAAACTTTGTTTACATGTCAATGGAGGCATTTTTGAAAATCTACTGTAATTCAAATTGGGTTGTGTTAATGTGTTGTCTCTTGGTCATAAAAAAATGGAAAAGTGTTTGTTGGTTTAATTAATTTGTCGCCAGAGAAATCTTCCTCTACCGGTTTAAATAATCCTCATAGGAAAAAATGACACTAGGGAAAAATATTTGCTTTGATGTCCCCTACAACCTCCCAGTTTGTCGGTTTAAATACTTTTCGCCCTGTATACTCCTTCATGACCTGTAATTATTCACTACGAGAAGACTGGAAAGTGTTTCGAATGCCGACTGTTTTTCTCCACCGTATTAGGCATGGTAATATGTTGTGTTTTTGGTGTTTCCATATATTTTCCCACCCTCCGCATCTGCTCGTACATCGTTCATATGCTTTCCGCCATTTGAGATAGTAGTACAAAACCGGTTACGATCAAATAAATATTTATATAATGTTACTGTGTGGCTGGTTATTATTGTTTCCATACCCTGCTTTTAATGATATTCAGGACGTTCGTCAAAATGCAAGAGGTATAAATCCCCGGTAGTAAACATGTGATACATTCAGTAGTTGTACGGGAGCATAATAATGACAGATACAATAGTCGGAATAATAATTCATTAACCAGGCGTCAAGAGGCATACAGGCACGTATACCTTGAACATACGCCTCCAAAATAGACAGTAGGTAATAAACGCGTTTCTTCATACACGAGCTAAAATCTTATCGACATACTGCAATTTAAAAACTGAATTATCGTGTAAGTAATTTAAAAAACTGTAGGTCTCATAAGAGATTTGTAATGCATCCAGAGAGTATTAGAACTCCCTGTATATGTGATAATATACGATTCCTGGTCACATATGCTGGAGATTCCTAGTCGATATTTATGGATGCAAATAAATCAGATACAATGGATACAGAATATTCTGCTTTTAGCATCTTCCTTAAAACCTATCTGTTATCATATCCAGGTAGTAGTATGCGGAGGGCTGAGATGAAATGTGTTGGACAGCCCACTGTACCACACTTCGGAAGAAATTTTACTTTTATTAGATTTCATTTTGTAGGGAAACATGTCGAAAGAAAATGAAGTAATTCTCTAACATGTGCTCCGCTTCCTTCAACTTTATGTGTAGAAAGCTTGACTAAGAGTTGAGATATGGTGAAATAATACAAAATTTCGATATTATTTATAGCCAACTAAAATCGTTAAGTACTGAACAGATTCCCAACCAGCATGAAGAAGCCCCCAATCTCGTACGTACCAAATGATCTGCATCTCGTACGTACCAAGTGATCTGCACTAGATAGTTGGAACAGAATACAGCCGCATTATCAACTTATGCGAGTACCGACGCAGAAGATGTGGCTATATTTCTAAAATCTACTCCCACACATTAGTGTTCGATTGTAACAATATCACAGCAGCTGACTGGGCCGGAGTCAACAACGAAGGACACTATCGGAAAAAGAAAATAGTACACCTTTTTAGAGGTTTCTAATTCACTCACGATTTATTGTGCAGCAGTGTATATGGAGTACATGAAATGATTAATTTTACAGATCGATAGCATAGGCGGTTCTGAGGAACCAGGTACACCCATATTATAATGTGGCGTAGCCTCCATAGTCGGCGTTCGCAGCTCGTGGTCTAGTGGCTAGCGTTGTTGCCACAGGATCACGGGTCCCGGGTTCGATTCCTGGTCGGGTTGAGGATTTTCTCTGCCCGGGGACTGGGTGGTTGTGTTGTCCTTATCGTTTCATCATCATCATAATCATCATCATCATTCTTGACAGTGGCTCGATTGGATTATGTAAAAAAGTTGGACTGTGTAAAACGGCGCTGATTACCGCGCAGTTGAGCGCCCCACAAACCAAACATCGTCATGATCATTATCCACAGTCGGCAATGCCGGCGCTGACTCTGGCATCCAGTCGATCGTACAGGTCGCGAATAATGCCTGATTTACCCGTTCACGCAGTTCTGTAAGAGTTGTTGCTTGACGAAAACGGTGCAAATGGCTCTGAGCACTATGGGACTCAACATCTGAGGTCATCAGTCCCCTAGAACTTAGAACTACTTAAACCTAACTAACCTCAGGATATCACACACATCCACGCCCGAGGCAAGATTAGAACCTGCGACCGTAGCGGTCGCTCGGTTCCAGACTGAAGCGCCTAGAACCGCTCGGCCACAGCGGCCGGTCTGTTGCTCGACGAGTCGCACAAGTTATTTCTCGTCCCATCATATCCCACATATGCTCGATTTGAGGCAAGTCCGGTGATCGTGCTGGCCACGGAACTTGCTGCACTTCTTGCAGGGTACATTGAGTTTCACGGGCTGTTTGTGGGCGAGCGTTATCCTGACAAACCAACACGTCATCTTACTGTTGTAAGAACTGCAAAAGACTGGGTCTAGTAACGTTCTGCACGTATCGAGCGCTTGTTAGCGTCCCCTCCGGAAACTCTAAAGGTGAAGGAGACCATAAGGCCTGAGGGGGGCGGGGGGGGGGGGGGGCAGTGTATCTTGGAGGAATGGACTCTACGATACAGTGCTCATCAGGTCTACGTTGTAAACGCAAACGACCATCACTTGCGTGCGGGCAGAATCAGATTTGATCACTGAAGACCACGGCGCACCATTCCATCTTCGACGTGAGCCTATCGTGCACGTCGAAGCTGTGACGTGAGCGAGAGACGAAATGCAGTTGTACGTGTCCATAGTTCCACTACAAATTACCGTTTCGCAACACCTCGTGTTGATACGTCTGGGCTCACAAGCCCGTTTATCTGTGCTTTGGTAGCTGTACGATCTATAACTGCCGCCCTTACAATACGAAGATGCTGGCAGGCGTCTGTGCTGCGTGGATGTTCGGAACCTCGTCTACGGGTGTGAGAGTCTTTACGTGACCACTGATACCAACATAGTTGCACAACTGACGCAGCACGTCCAACATGGGTGGCAATTCTCCGAAAGGACCATCCTGACACTCGGAAGGCCACAATTTGACCCCTTTCAAACTCACTCAGTTGGCTTAGCAAGCACGTGTGCGCCTCCGTGGCATTGTTGCCTGCTTGCTTCACGCGTCTGCACCACAATGAGCCTTCTGACTGTGAGTGTTCCCGTAAAGAGTAGACACAGATGGCGCTCTGATAGCAATGCCAGTACGCTATCTGTTGGCGGGCGACGTTGAAACTATTATCAGTACATCTACTGTCCCCCAGGTGGCATGTGCTGTCATTGATTAAAATCGACGTCGTCTTTCCAGGTCTACTATTTTTTTTCTTCCGGCAGTGGAAATTGTTGGATGTGTTTGTTTGGTAGATTACTTGGGTATGCGAGTTTGGCTAGTGCGCGCCAGGAATAAGAGGCTGGCCAGACCATATTTTACGACTGCACTTTATATATACATTAGCCATTGTAGAGAAAAAAAATATTATGTAAATGTTTCTCAAAGAATATTTGAACTGTGTACCATCGTAGGATGGCCTGATGATGGTACATGGTACCGAAATCGGTAGCATCAGATAAAAAGCAAATAAAATAATAATGCGACTATAGACTAAAGCAAACATTCTTTTTATAACGGTGGATGTTCTAACAATTCGTATCTGAGATTCTTCATACGTCTCACTGCCAAAACACCTCGGCAGGTGCATAGCCCTATTGAGAGACGATATTTTTTTCTTTTGCAATACAGAGCTTTCCCATAGTATTTTATGCTATATATTTCGTCTTGGAGACCTGTGCAGGATTCTCGAGCTATTTTTTTCATTTTGAAAAGAAACCAATAAGGAAAATTCCTTTTGCTTCCCAGAAAACATTACCCATTCCCATTCCGGCAGTAACAAATCGCAACAAGAAAAAATCATTTAGGTTCTTTCATTGACATTTCAAACATTGTTGAGAAATACTTCTTCGCAGTTGCCTGTGATCAGAATTAAATAAATGCTTCACCTTCAATGTTGCACAGAGCGTTCAAGTAGTAAATTTTTGAGGTAATATGTAATATTCTTTCTTGTTATATGTCTATGGCGTCAGCTATTTCATGCAACTCTCACCGACGATCGTCCAGTACCATATTGACGGCTATCCTGATCTTCACGTCTGTGGTCGCGTCTTTGGGACGTCCTTTACTGGGATTAACTATAAGACCAACATGTCCTCAATGAAATTAGCGACTCATTTTTTATTGTTAAAAATGAAGGAGCAGATCTTACAAGCTTTGGGTAAATTTTGGTTGACAAAAGACTCCCCAATAAAACGAATTTATGACGGATTGGTTTTTCACATTTATCAATTTCAACGAAACACACAAAGCAGGACGAGTTTTAAAAGCCAGTATGTAGATCAAATTGGCACCCGATATAACCCAGATACGGCTGTTGTTCTTCAGGAAGGATTTTTGCACAGGAGCTTTAAACTTCTTTTACTACTTCTCTATTCTGCCGTCCAACAGATTACATTGGTACAAATTTCATCCAACTTACTCATACCATTGTTGAAAATAACATGTAGCTCTCGTTGCTGTGTTAACATTATTCTATGTGCATGAGAAAACTGGTTTGCTGAAAATGGACTTCGTGCCTGACCTTCTAGTTGATAGGTAAGTACAACTTCTCGTTGCACATTTGCATTACAGAAATAACTGTTTATGTGTGTTTTCCACATCCTTCTAAAAGGACATTAGCTTTATGCTTACGAAAATCAGATACAATTTTTTCTACCTTTTGTCTTTTGCTGTAACATAAACACACATGTGCTTACACTATATTTTGGACAGCATGGAGCAAAAGTGGTATGTCGAGGCAAACCGAAAAGATATGGGTTTAAGTTCTTGTGTGGAGGGCACTAGGATGCTGGTACATTGCCAGAAAAATATAGTGACAATGACCTTGGTTACACAGCAGTTGTGAAGAATGTCAACCAGCTGGAAGAGTTGCCGTATAGATTGTATTCATTTACTTGATTTCATCTTCTGTGTCATTTGTATCTAAGAAATATTCAGGCCACAGGTACAGTAAAAGCCAACGGAATTGGTAAGGGTTGTAAGCTACAGAAGGGAAATGAACTGGAAAAGGAACTTTAGATTTGCCAGTTCAACCAATTTATTAGTGGCTTTGCTGAATGACAACAGCGTGGTGACAATGGCAACAACTTTGATGCTATAAATCCAACTCATCCAGTAACGCGATATTAACATCAGCAGAAAAGACGGATACCAATTCAATAACCAAGAGTCATTTACCACTACAACGAGTTTATGGATGAAACTGATAGAGCTGACCAAAATATTTCACTCTATCACTCTCTCTATCAGGGGTAAGAAATGGTTCTTTCCAATCAGTGCACATTTTGTCGATGTAGCCGAGGACAACGCATGGCAGCTCTGCAAGGTAGATGGCGGTAAATTGGATCACGTGGCATTTCGTCGAAGAATCATCACTGAGTTCTGGAATCAAACTGATGTGTTTCTGTGCAAAGAGAAAAACCATCCAAAACTGCAAAAATTGATTCTAGATATGGGAAGCTGGAACATTACGTCGCAGATTTTCCGCTAGATGTCTTTCGAGAAATACGAAACAACTTCACTATCGCCAGTGTCAGAAAAAGTTAACAACAGAGTGCGTTGTACGTACTCTATCACTTCATGTTTTTCGTTTTATGCTGTTCCACACAAAATAGTAAGACAATACTGAGCTGACACTTAAATATTGACACTGTGCTAAGTGCATGTGTGTACACCTGAAATCCTTCCAGAAGGATGAGGCGTTATTCAAAAACTATGCAAATAAAAGGTGTTAAACAATTATACTGCGTAACTTGTAGAAACATAACAAAACTGAAAAAGGGGGCAAATCAAACTTCCTGGCAGATTAAAACTGTGTGCCACGCCGAGACTCGAACTCGGCACCGTTGCCTTTCGCGGGCAAGTACTCTATCAACTGAGCTACCCAAGCACGACTCACGACCCGTCATCACAGCTGTACTTCCGCCAGTACCTCGTCTCCTACCTTCCAAACTTCACAGAAGCTCTCCTGCGAACCTTGCAGAACTAGCACTCCTAGAAGAAAGGACATTGCATAGACACGGCTTAGCCACAGCCTGGGGGGATGTTTCCAGAATGAGATATTCACTCTGCAGCGGAGTGTGTGCTGATATCAGCCCATATCTTCGCTAGGGTGCCCCTCCGTCCGTGTCCGCTCCGCTTACATACTTCTGTCATCACGTCACGTGCCCGCAACATCACCAGGTGGCATCCAACATCGCGGCGGACAGTGGTCATAATGTTTGGCTTGTTGGTGTACCGATACTACCGCCATCTGTATACGTGCATATGGCTGTCCCATGACTCTGATCAGCTCAGTGTATAGTGGTTTCGTGAATGTACACCGCAATAATAGGCGTAAATGGCATGGTTATGTTGTGAAATGAACTACAGTTGTTTGAGCAATATCGGCATTAAGTTCAGTGCTCAGATCCCAGAGGGTGAGCCTGGAATATTACCGCGAGCACTCGCTGCCGTAGCTACAAGTGGCGCCCGTATCAGACGACCGATAGCAAGGACGAGCACGCTCCGCTTTTAGACGGAGATTTCCTGCCAGCACCCACCGCCAACTGCTCTCTGCAAGACGAGCGTTGCTCATCTAAGGCCAACCAAACACCCCCATGTCACTGGAATAACTTTACTGACAGACGGACTGTGCAAGTGATATGTGATGTTATTAACAACCACGACGTGAGTAACTATAAAAATCACGGAATACACCAGCTTTACTACTTTACTAGGGTACCTTCAGTGCATTAAATTCTGTACAGGATAGAGTATAACATCATTAGTGTCAATAGAGTACTGTGGAAATATGTAAATCAATGTTCACAATTCCTTGGAGTACATATTGACAATGATCGGAATTGATCCTCTTAAACGCTCAAGGTCAGCAACATTTGCTCTGCGGGCGATTGCAAACTTTTGGTGATGACATCAGAATCTTAGATCGTAGCATCCAGTAATATAACAGTCGGATAAAAAGTGGCGTCCGCTGTTCACAATTTAACCCCTGCACAGGAGGGAGCAAAGTATGCAACCATAAAAATATTTGATCACCATCCCTTGTAAAATAAATTTAGTGATTGACAATCTATGCTGTTTAAAACACGAATAGAAACTGGTTTTGCTTGACAACTCTATATACGAATATTTGAATAAATCCGATAACTAAATTGTATTTGTATCGATATTGATGTTAATAGCGAAGAATGTAAATGATCAGCATTTAGCTGCATTTTGACTGATATAATGCATTGTAGTTATACTTTTAGTCCGGCAGACCGCCGTTGCGCCACCTACTGCATTTACTCTTGCTTCGCGACTTCGATTAACAGGGCGTTCGGATCGTGCCTGAAGCAGCTCTCCCCTTTTCATCCATTCTCCCTTGACTCCCCGCCCCCCTTTCAGACTACTGCAACCTCCCATTGTATGCAAATGATCATTTCTTTCCCTCGCCGGTGTATTTTTCCATCCCTCCGCTGTACATGCGACTTTCAATATTTATTCATACAATAACAAGATCGTTATGTTTCGACAGTTGTTCTTCGATGCCATGCCGTGTTTATAGGTACCCTGACGCTATTATCGAGTGTCATCATACAGTGTCCAAATGATATCTCTGTGCGCTGTCTGGTAGTTTACTGCGATGCTTTTTGCAGTGTACGTAATAACGTATCCCATTCTGTCACGATTATGTAAGTGGTTACATTTTTCTGTTTGTTATTCATTCATTCCCTTTGGCTGTTCCTCATTATAGACGTTTTGTTGTTTTGGATGACCTAATTTTACTTTTACCCCTACTCGGTTACTTAATTAATGCTGAAAAATTAGAATATCTGTCTGCGGCTTAAGGTTCCTGGATATCAACTGCTCTTTGTTCCAAAGGCAACAGGCATGTGACTAATCGTAATTGGAGCCTACTATTGCTATTATTACAGCATTTAATCTTCAAAGGCGTTTTTCCACTAAGTTGAAGGGAGGCTTTGTTTCCGTTTTTACTCAAACGCGAAGAAAAGTAGTTGCCAGTTTCATGGGCGAATTGATTAGGTATACCAAAAATGTTCGATGAGTTTTAAGTCAGAGCACTGACTAACCCAACTTGCAAATCCACTCGGTTAAACCGGAAGCTACGTTCAAGGAAATTTGAAAATACCCATCCGAGCCAATCAGAATCTCTTTATTCGACTCTAAACGTTTTATATCAACAAATTTATTTAGCTGTGGGAATTTTAGGCTGTCAGAGGGTGTCAGATCTGGTTATCAGAGTGGATACCTAATAATTCGTACTTCAAACCACTCAATTTTCCCACTCCGAAACCACCTCTGTGCGCTCGTGCATTGACCTGATGAAATATCTTCCCTGTGCTTTTCAAATCCGTTCTCATGCACTTTGTCTCCTAGTTGATCCAGAAGGGCTGTGCAGTCCTTGCCAGCTATTGCTTTACCCTTTGCAAGTTAATCATCAATGCGAAGAATCTATTTTTTATCCGAGTACACGCCGGGACAGTCACACCTCGCATTTTTGTATGCTGGGCCACCAACAGCTTTCACTGATCTTTTGTTTCTGGCGTGGATGCATCGCCACATTAAATCAGTCCAGTTCCTTCTAAAGTGCTCCAAACATTTCTGAAAAATTATTTTTGTCACTTCCTTTTGCTTAGCATTCGACATGTGCCGCATCCATCTCGCACATATCTTTCTCGAAGTTAATGTGTACGTAATACTTACAGCAGTTTTCCTTCTGACACTCGTATAGCGTCAGCTGCATCATTTTTCCTTACACTGATGAGACCAAACATTCCGACAACTGCCCATCGTGTGGTTGAATGCCTCCTCATGGTGTTACGGGCAGGTCACGCAGTAAGAGAAGAATCTAAGCGGAAGAGAGAGGAATGGACAGTCATCACGGCGAAGATGCGGACCGCAAATGCGTAAATCCACTGATATAAGCGGTTTTGACAAAGGGCACATTGTTGTGGCGCTGCGGCTGGAAACGAGAATATCTGAAACGGCGAAGCCTGTCGCCTGTTGGCGTACTACCGTCGTGAGCACCTATGGAAAGTGAAGGATGGTGAAATAACGAGTAGGCATTATGGTACTGGACGACCATGTCTCATCACAAAACGTAGAGGTCAGCAGTTCCCCACTGTGTAATCCAAGATTGGCAGCGATCTGTGGTGGATGTGACGATAGAGTACAGTGTTGGTGCAGGCGCAAGTGTTTTGGAGCACATCGTCCAAAGGCCATTGTTGAACATGGAGCTACGCATCACACTTGTTCCTGTGTTGACCCAACGACATCGTCAGTTATGATTGCAGCGGGCACAGCATCGCTGAGTTTTCACCGTGGTTCAATAAAAACGTTTCGCCTGTCGAATCAACCACATTTCTTGTTATATCAGGTCGAAGGTTGGGTCCTTACATGTCGTCATCCAGGTTTATGGCTGCACGAAACATGCACCGCGCCACAGATGCAGGCCGGTGAGGGCAGAATTAAGCCATGGGGTACACTGAGTTGGGCTTGCATGTGACCTGTGGTGGTAGTCGAAGGTATCATGACAACAGTGAACTACGTGAACATTATCGCGGACCACCTGCATCGCTTCATGCTTGAAGTCTCCCCCTATGGCGATGACATCTCCAAGGAGGATAACTGTCCGTGTCGCAAGGTCAGAGTCGTGCTACAATGGTTCGAATGGCATTATAGTGAACTCGGCCAGCAAATGTGCCTGATCTGTACCCATTGGAACACATATGGGGCGCTAGCTGCGTACCCGTAAACCACCATCCCGTAATTTGCGGGAATTGCTTGACCTGTGCGTAGACGTGTGGTGCCACATACGTCTGGAATCCCGCCAAGCACTTATAGAGTCCATGACAAGCAGAATCTCTGTTGTATTGTGTTTGAAAAGTGGAACAACACATTATTAAACAGGTGGTTATAATGTTTTGGCTCATCGATGTAAGTGCTTATTGTCAAAGCCATCCTGGACACATTCTCGTAGTTTTCATCAGCGACTGCAATTCACGGAGATAATTTTCATGATTATTACAGCCATTTTTATGTCAGTTGTCCATTTACTTGGTGTTGAATATGAAAGATTTACATGACGGTACCGTGTTCCAGTGTATTCTTTTGAATTATACATACAAAACTACTATTTTACGAACTTACAAATAAAACTATTCCACTAATCAAGTTTACCCGTAGTTAAACGTATTTTGCTGCACAGTATAAACCGTCATGTACAACTGTCGATGACTTAAACTCCACAGTTATAGGCACAGTCTTACTGGGGGTGGTATGTTCGACCTCTGAACTGACTGACATAGCCAGTAATAGGGGGAGTTACACCTTACCGTGGACTCCGAACCACCGTGTAACGTAGTACTTTTCTCATTAACCTGTCATTGTTATAGATGACAGAAGCACTAACTAACCCATCAAAGTCACCTCGAACCTTAGGGTTTGCAGTTTGGCGTTTATCTTTGTGACCATCATTTCGCATCAAGTCGCTCGGGATGTTTACTCCAGGGTATTTTAGGTGGTTAATGTTTCCAGTGATTTGCCGCCATTAGTGGATTTTTTCGCCTATTTGTGCGTAATAGTTACATTTATTTACGTTCAGGGTCAGCTTGCAGTCCCTGCACCAAATATCGATCCTCTGTTAGTCTTCTTGCAACTTGATACAGTTTTCTGGCATTGTTGTCTTCCTGCGAACAGTCTCATGGAGCTTCAGAAGTTATCAACTACATCATTTATATATATATTGTAAACAGTGTAGCACTTCCCTGAGATCTCTGAAATTATCTTTACATCTGTTAGTTTCGTTGCGTTAAGAGCCACGTGTTGAGTTCTGTCTGCGAGGAAGTCGCGAATCCAATCACGAATCTGGTACGATATTCGGCAAGCTCGTATTTTGTTCGCCAAAGGATAGAGCGGGATTGTCGAATGCCTTCCTGAAGTCGAGGTACGCGGCATCAACCAAAGCACCGCTGTCTACCCCCCACATTATATTATAATCGACGACAGGGATACCGCTGCTCTGCCCTCAGATCTCGGAAACTGCTGCGCGCTTGTTACACGGCTACAGAGCAGCCCGCAGAGGTGCATTCTGACTGTACCGTCTCTAAAAATACCGCCCTGCCACAACGTGCTGCTTTCCTAACTCCTTACTACAAACCATTTGCTTCCTCTGCTCAATCGCTCTACGTTTCCTGTTACGCCCCCATACGAACTTAGGCCTCTCACGGTGGACCAGGTATTCTTGCAACTTACGTATAGTGGGGCTCAAATACCAATTTGCTAAAAGAAACCCTTTATTCCTTTATTACGACATTCATTCGACCTCATACTGGGCGTGATACGCGCGATACCGCAACATCTCTCTTTCGACACGAATTTTTTTACAATAAGCGTAGGAAAGAACAAAAATTTATTTTTAAACCATCGGGTCGGAGATCTGTGTCAATGACGATTAGTTCAGAATTCTCTTTCTCTCACTCTCTCGCACGGACCATGAGGAGTCTGCATGTCTGTGGAGGAATGCTAGCCGATTCTTCCTCGAGGGCAGAAACCTGAGAAGGTACTGATCTTCGATGCTTGAGTTTGGAGCGAAGTCGACGTTCTACCTTATCCTAAAGGTATTCCATTATGTTCAGGTCGGGATTCTGGGCGGACCAGTCCATTTCAGGATTGTTACTGTCCACAAACCATTGCCTCAGAGATGCTGCTTTATGACAGGGCGCAATGTGATGCTGATACAAACAACCATCATCTCCGAACTGTTCCTCTATTCTACGCAGTACACAGTGCTGTAAAATGTATTGAATCTTAACGCATTTAGCTTTTTCTTAATCACGATAAGGGGACCTCACTGTAACCACAAAAATAATCACATACCGTAAGACCACATCCGCCGTACTTCGCTGTTGGCACTGCACACGATGGCAGGTAACGTTCTCCAGGCATTCACCAAACCCAAATCTTTCCAACGAACTGCCGCAGGGTATAGCGAGATTCATCACTCAAAATCACTAATTTCGAGTCATTCACTGCCAGTGGCATCGCTATTTACACCGCCTCAAGCGTCGCTCAGTACTGGCTCGACCATTGTACCCCATTCTCTCTAATTGCCTATGCACAGTCATTGTGACAGCTGGACTGCTGGTAGCCTATCGGAACTGACGAGTGATTCCTTCCGCAGATTTCATGCGGTTATTTTACAACCGCGCTCCGCAACGCTCGACGGTGCCCGTCCGTCACTACATGGGGTCTGCGTGGTCTCGGTTTAGTTCTGGTTGTTTCTCAGCCGACTCGGGCAACTTTAGAAGGGTTGAAATACTCCTGATGGATTTGTTACCCAGGGCACATGCAGTGAGTAGTCCACGTTCGAAGTCACTGAGCTCTCCTCGCCGACCCATTCAGCTGTTACTGCTTCTCTACTGACAACACAACACTCCCCACCTCTTTTTATACTGTCGGATCCGTCTATAGTACATCTACTTCTACATCCATACTCCATACTGCGCAAGCCACCTGACGGTGTGTGGCGGAGGGTACCTTGAGTAGCTCTATCGGTTCTCCTTTCTATTCCAGTCTCGTATTGTTCGTGGAAAGAAGGATTGTCGGTATGCCTCTGTGTGTGCTCTAATCTCTATGATTTTATCCTCATGGTCTCTTCGCGAGATATACGTAGGAGGGAGCAATATACTGCTTGACTCCTCGGTGAAGGTATGTTCTCGAAACTTCAACAAAAGCCCGTACCGAGCTACTGAGCGTCTCTCCTGCAGAATCTTCCACTGGAGTTTATCTATCATCTCCGTAACGCTTTCGCGATTACTAAATGATCCTGTAACGAAGCGCGCTGCTCTCCGTTGGATCTTCTCTATCTCTTCTATCAACCCTATCTGGTATGGATCCCACACTGGTGAGCAATATTCAAGCAGTGGGCGAACAAGTGTACTGTAACCTACTTCCTTTGTTTTCGGATTGCATTTCTTTAGGATTCTTTCAATGAATCTCAGTCTGGCATCTGCTTTACCGACGATCAACTTTATATGATCATTCCATTTTAAATCACACCTAATGCCTACTCTCAGATAATTTATGGAATTAACTGCTTCCAGTTGCTGACCTGCTATTTTGTAGCTAAATGATAAAGGATCTTTCTTTCTATGTATCCGCGGCACTTTACACTTGTCTACATTGAGATTCAATTGCCATTCCCTGCACCATGCGTCAATTCGCTGCAGATCCTCCTGCATTTCATCACAATTTCCATTGTTACAACCTCTCGATATACCACAGCATCATCGGAAAAGAGCCTCAGTGAACTTCCGATGTTATCCACAAGGTCATTTATGTATATTGTGAATAGCAATGGTCCTATGACGCTCCCCTGCGGCACACCTGAAATCACTCTTACTTCGGAAGACTTCTCTCCATTGAGAATGACATGCTGCGTTCTGTTATCCAGGAACTCTTCAATCCAATCACACAATTGGTCTGATAGTCCATATGCCCTTACTTTGTTCATTAAACGACTATGGGGAACTGTATCGAACGACTTGTGGAAGTCAAGAAACACGGCATCTGCCTGGGAACACGTGTCTATGGCCCTCTGAGTCTCGTGGACGGATATCGAGAGCTGGGTTTCACACGATCGTCTTTTTCGAAACCCATGCTGATTCCTACAGAGTAGATTTCTAGTCTCCACAAAAGTGATTATACTCTAACATAATACGGGTTCCAAAATTCTACAACTGATCGACGTTATAGATATAGGTCTATAGTTCTGCACATCTGTTCGACGTCTCTCCTTGAAAACGGGGATGACCTGTGCCCTTTTCCAATCCTTTGGAACGCTACGCTCTTCTAGAGACCTACGGTACACCGCTGCAAGAAGGGGGGCAAGTTCCTTCGCGTAGTCTGTGTAAAATCGAACTGGTATCCCATCAGGTATAGCGGCCTTTCCTCTTTTGAGCGATTTCAATTGTTTCTCTATCCCTCTGTCGTCTATTTCGATATCTACAATTTTGCCATCTGTGCGACAATCTAGAGAAGGAACTACACTGCAGTCTTCCTCTGTGAAACTAGTGGTGAATTCCACATCAAATATGGGTGTCCGGATGCTTTAGATAGGTAGTGTATTCTCGTTGGTTCGGCAGAGAAATGCATATATAAATAAAGATGGCGTTTGCCACCAGTAAGACCCTCGTTCTTCTCTTAAGCTCGCACCTTGGTAGAAGATAACCGCATCTGGAGGAAGTATTTGTTAGATTTGGACCGTAGGCAAATAAACTGCAGTACGTACATAGTGCAAGCATTGTGATAATAGTACCCAAGATCTCTCTTCTAACTGCTATTTCAAGACATATAATCGCATCTGCAAATTCAAAAGGGATTTGGGGGGGGGGGCGATGGGGAGGGGGGTTCCGTCGGGTCATTACTGCCCATAGTTTATTTTTTATTATTTTTTTGACAGACGCGTGAATGTTATTACATACGGCATGTGTTTAACAAATAAAGAGGATTTTTGTTTCTTGGAAATAATTTTATTTATTCGACTACATCATTGTTACCCCTTTCAGAGTAGCTCCCCATTAGATATTATAAACTTCTATGAAAGCATTCCGAAATACTTCCGGAATTCGATCTTTAGGCCAGTTATTGGCTCTCATAGTAATGCGACTTTTAATCTCATCTACATTTGTAAAATGACTGTCCTTTAAGAATTTATTTATTTTTGGAAACAGAAAAAGGTTACATGGGCCATGTCTTTAGAGTATGGAGGCTGGAGCATCACTGCAGTACTGTGCGCTGTGCCACTAAAATCCGAGAATATAGCGAGCATAACCTTCACATGTGGTCGCACTTATCAGTTTTTTTCGGCCTCGGTGATCCAGAATGCTTCCACTGGGACAACTGATCCTTAATGTTGACGTCATATACGCAAAAACATGTTTCATCACCTGTTATGAATGGTATCAGCAGTAAGTGTCGTTGTTGACTTCATCTAGCAACTCCTGAGCAATATTCATTCAGCACCTTTTTTTCGAAATTCGACAATTACGCTATCCCACGTTTCGTATCCAAAAAATCAGAAAAAATTTCATTGCGTGAGTAATTTAAATTGTCGACATCATCAGCGACTTATCCACTCGTAATTCGGAGATCATTCGTAGTTATTTGTTTCACTTTTTCCACGGTTTCATCGGTTTATGATGCGTTGGGGCGTCCGGGCCACTCGTCATTTTCAACGTCTTCACGGCTCTCTTCTCGTAAACCCGTGGCAGACTCACCAAAGCCAGTATTTAATATTTCTAAAGCTTTGTTGCACTCTATTCCGTTCTTACAACAAAAATTAATACAAATTCACTGATTAATTTTTACACAAAATAAATAATCACCTCTACTACGTATGTAACATTTTTGACAGCTGACAACAGACTAAATATCCAATATGGTTAACATTTTACAGAAGTACAGAAACTTTCAGACCTGTTTGCCAACACAAGAACGAACAAAGCGCGCGAAGCGGACCAAAACAACAAGCGAAATTACAAAATTCCCTTTACTTTTTGAATACACCTTGTAAATCAATTTCCATATTAGAAGGAAGGTCAGCGTTGGCCGTAATTTTGCTGGTTTATTGACAGCAAAATCGATTTTCAATCACATAGTGATCATCTTCAGTGCTGTAGTGTACAAATTAAACTCATAGGCCCCGGTGTCAAGTTATCATCAGTAACCAAAGCTGTGTAACGATCACAATAACGCTGACCTTCCTTCTAATTTCACGTATATGGTCGTTGTGCACACAGCACTCTATGGAGTCGCCATTCAATAAATTTCCATATTTCACAATTAACTTTCAGAGAATAAACTAGCATGGAAAGTAAGCCTCTAAAATGTTTCCAAAGCTAGAAAGCTAGAAATGGAAAGCCAAAGGATACTGAGTAACGTAAGACCGAAACAGAAAGACAAAAAAACCTACTCCCAAATGTAGGAGGAATTGTCTGAGAGAAACACTTCTCACGTTTATACGCTCGTACAGGCTTAATTTATAGACCGTTGTTCACAACTGCAGTAATTAGTGAACACTGAAAATTGTGACTGCACATATCGATTTTATATTGGGTAAATTATAGCGTTACCAAAGCTGTGATAGTCTGTTGCTATTACAGTTCTTAAATTAATTGTATGGCACATGTACTTGTCAAATTCTTGGACGTCTGCTTTTCAAAGTCTATATTTTTCTGAACATCGGTTCTTGGACGCAATGTTAAAGCAACGTACTATTCCCTTATGTAAACAAATTGCTGCAATCATTTTACTATTATTACATCAAATATTATATATATTTGTGGTAATTGTGCAGTTTATTATTATACTACACTCCTGGAAATTGAAATAAGAACACCGTGAATTCATTGTCCCAGGAAGGGGAAACTTTATTGACACATTCCTGGGGTCAGATACATCACATGATCACACTGACAGAACCACAGGCACATAGACACAGGCAACAGAGCATGCACAATGTTGGCACTAGTACAGTGTATATCCACCTTTCGCAGCAATGCAGGCTGCTATTCTCCCATGGAGACGATCGTAGAGATGCTGGATGTAGTCCTGTGGAACGGCTTGCCATGCCATTTCCACCTGGCGCCTCAGTTGGACCAGCGTTCGTGCTGGACGTGCAGACCGCGTGAGACGACGCTTCATCCAGTCCCAAACATGCTCAATGGGGGACAGATCCGGAGATCTTGCTGGCCAGGGTAGTTGACTTACACCTTCTAGAGCACGTTGGGTGGCACGGGATACATGCGGACGTGCATTGTCCTGTTGGAACAGCAAGTTCCCTTGCCGGTCTAGGAATGGTAGAACGATGGGTTCGATGACGGTTTGGATGTACCGTGCACTATTCAGTGTCCCCTCGACGATCACCAGTGGTGTACGGCCAGTGTAGGAGATCGCTCCCCACAACATGATGCCGGGTGTTGGCCCTGTGTGCCTCGGTCATATGCAGTCCTGATTGTGGCGCTCACCTGCACGGCGCCAAACACGCATACGACCATCATTGGCACCAAGGCAGAAGCGACTCTCATCGCTGAAGACGACACGTCTCCATTCGTCCCTCCATTCACGCCTGTCGCGACACCACTGGAGGCGGGCTGCACGATGTTGGGGCGTGAGCGGAAGACGGCCTAACGGTGTGCGGGACCGTAGCCCAGCTTCATGGAGCCGGTTGCGAATGGTCCTCGCCGATACCCCAGGAGCAACAGTGTCCCTAATTTGCTGGGAAGTGGCGGTGCGGTCCCCTACGGCACTGCGTAGGATCCTACGGTCTTGGCGTGCATCCGTGCGTCGCTGCGGTCCGGTCCCAGGTCGACGGGCACGTGCACCTTCCGCCGACCACTGGCGACAACATCGATGTACTGTGGAGACCTCACGCCCCACGTGTTGAGCAATTCGGCAGGACGTCCACCCGGCCTCCCGCATGCCCACTATACGCCCTCGCTCAAAGTTCGTCAACTGCACATACGGTTCACGTCCACGCTGTCGCGGCATGCTACCAGTGTTAAAGACTGCGATGGAGCTCCGTATGCCACGGCAAACGGCTGACACTGACGGCGGCGGTGCACAAATGCTGCGCAGCTAGCGCCATTCGACGGCCAACACCGCGGTTCCTGGTGTGTCCGCTGTGCCGTGCGTGTGATCATTGCTTGTACAGCCCTCTCGCAGTGTCCGGAGCAAGTATGGTGGGTCTGACACACCGGTGTCAATGTGTTCTTTTTTCCATTTCCAGGAGTGTATATTAAACATTTAATACATTTTAGTGGTAGTTTATTAAGACCGTACACATCTGTCGGGATGAGTGCAAATTATATTTGAGAGGGGGAGACAGCGACACTAACAAACTGTGACCTAACTCCCAAAACCGAACCCTGATCCGCGCCCGTATATTCGACGATTATTTGCCACTGATGTCGGTTTCAGGCCATCTACCACAGTGCGATATGTTTCATAGATCATTCGATTAACTTGGATACATTTGACGAGGTAATATACTTTTCCTTACGTCTAGAGAAAGCCATGTTGAACAATGCACAGCTTATTATCCTACTGGCGGCGGTATGCTGACTAAAACTTGAAGGGGTCTTTTCCTTGAGACTGGTGCAAATTCGCCGTCAGTTGATTACAAATCTGATAACAAATTTGGTAGTGATGACTTCAATGCTACGAAACCAACACAGAAAAGGAACTTTCACCTCTTAGAATAGAGAGGTACGGTAAGCTCCTTTCTACTACCACGCTATATACGGAATACAGTGGTGTTTTCAGTGTTTATAAACACAATATTGTATATTTTTCAAGCGTCTCTATTTTAGCTCTTGTCATTCAATGACCGATTAAAAGAAATGCGTTCAACGAAAATGATGATGTCACAACTGAAATTTTTTCGTGTTTTTAGGAGTCACGAGATCTGCATCATGTAATGCAAATTTGATTTCGCGCCATGTTATAAAGTTACAGGATTAAAATCAAGTACGGAAGTGAAAGACTTTTTGGTTCCCATTTGGCCTGTATACGGACATGTCGTTATTTGTCGTTATTTTTAGTAACACGGTCGTTGTTACTGGCTGCTTCGGTAGAGGAACACGGTGAAAAGTCCACAAACAAGCTTCAGCTGTGATTCCCGCCTGTGGACTTGGTAAGATACAGCTCTGGAACTAAAAATACCCCTCCTCTCCCTCATGTAATTAAAGCAGCGTACCTGCTCTGCGCCACACATGCCTCTGATGCTTCCTTTCAAACTGTTCTTATACTACGCTCACACTGTCTTGTGTGTATAACGTGTTATAAGGAAATGAACCACATAAGAGCTACTTATGCAAGAACTTTTCGCAGAAAATAAGGTACTGGCTTTTACACATGCGCTATAAAATGACTTGTATTAACAGTACAGGTTAGGGAGTTGCCTGTATTGTATCGAATCTTCATTTGTACCACTGCTAAAAAATTCGTACATATTGCAGTAACGGACATTTAGTGAGGCTGCCGTGAATTACGTACTTCTTGTGTGTTCAGAAACAGAACGTCTGAAGACATCCTTCGATTTGTTCTAGTTTTCATGTAAATTTTTGGGTGCGTGGCGAAGAGAATTACTGTTACAAGATAATTAACAACACAATGTTTAATTTATAGGTGAGTATACATGAAATAATCTTAGTTTTCAGACAGTGGTGAATCTGTACTAATTGTGGTTCGTTTCTAGGAAACTGGCTAAGAGAAAATGGCGAAGTTGCCTATAATGTGCGCTATAAGTTTCCGATATTGTAATGGTACTATTTGAGACACTTGCTCGCATAGTGAGCCTTAAAAATGCATTTGGCATTATTCGTGCAACACATTGTTTCGAAGTGACGTGGTGCATTTTCTAATGTGTTCTTTATATGGACCTGCCCGCATGTTACCAAGGTTGTTTCGACTACGCTATAGAAGTTTCTCTGGGAATGCCTTACACATCCTCATCTCTCTGCATGTGTTTTCCGTACTCTTTGTGCCCTGAAGAAAGCGCCGAGCGCCGATTACGTCAGCATTTCCCCTCACCCGCCGCAAAGGCCAATCTTGTCATTTAGATATCTGTTCATCATTTTCAGCAACTGTTTTTGAAGAATGCGGATGTGAAGAAATAGCACATTAGTTGCGTTAAAAATTGGTTTTTAACGCAACTGGTGTCCTATTCCTTCACACTGGAAATCTTGTTATTCCATTCACACAGCCGCCCACCAATGCAATCGGACTTTTTCTTTTGTGCCACCAAACATGCTTCACACAGTCAAAGAGAAACGCTGTACGTGATGAAAGCGCAAAAAGTAGTGAGACTCACTCACAGCCGGCCGGTGTGGCCGAGCGGTTCTAGGCGCTTCAGTCTGGAACCGCGCAACCGCTACGGTCGCAGGATCGAATCCTGCCTCGGGCATGGATGTTTGTGATGTCCTTAGGTTAGTTAGGTTTAAGTAGTTCTAAGTTCTAGGGGACTGATGACCTCAGATGTTAAGTCCCATAGTGCTCAGAGCCATTTGAACCATTTTGAACTCCCTCACACAGTGAAAGTAAAATTACGTTCTACCACAATTTCAAAAGTACAGTTTCAAATATTTACCGAAAATTGCCAAAAAATATAATATATAATGATAATATCGGCCATTTTATACCGATGTATCGATATATCGGAGAAAATGTAATTCCAAAATATGTCGATATTTTTGTAGGAAATATTGATATATCGATATTTGATCAACAGCCCTAGGACCTAGTGCTTCTCGAACAATTACTTGACGTTTGGTTAGAGCGGCGCGCGAGCAAACTATCACCAAAATCTAAAAAATTGTCACGAGAACAAGCTTTTGAGAGTTTCTTGCAACACGGGTGAAAATTATAATAAATCCTACCATCATGCAAACTCCTGTTGTATTTGAACTAATTTACAATAAGAGTTCTCATACGGTATTTATGTATACGCTATATAAACATTTATAGTGCTTTTTGTGTCAAGGTAATAGTCAAGGGCGAACGTATTGTCATACAAAAATATTATTAAATCAAATAGAATGTTTCATTTGGTTATTGGAGACTATAATAATTTACCAAGTCAGTTGCAAATGAACATTTCGATTCCTGTTCACACATTAGTAAATAAAGTTACTAGTTTTTAATCAGCTTTAAAACAAGATGGTCACATTCAGATGTAACAATGAAAGAAATTAGCCGGCCGGGGTGGCCGAGCGGTTCTAGGCGCTACAGTCTGGAACCGCGCGACCGCTACGGTCGTAGGCTCGAATCCTGCTTCGGGCATGGATGTGTGTGATGTCCTTAGGTTAGTTAGGTTTAGGTTGTTCTAAGTTATAGGGGACTGATGACCTCAGAAGTTGAGTCCCATAGTGCTCAGAGCCATTTGAACCATTTGAAAGAAATTAATTGGGAATCGAACGACCAATAAATGAAATAAATCTTATTAAAATGACTGTAATTGAGATCGAGGGAATAAATAACAGTGGCCAGGCCCGTTGTGAAGATAATACCAACAGACGTCACTAGATAGCAGGATAAGCTAAAAATGTAAAACAAGACAAAATCCTGACTGTGATTATTTATTTATTTATTTGTTTATTGAAGGCTGTTTTTGCATATTAACTGAACTCCATAAGATACTACAGTACGTGTTTCGTGGTTATTTTTATGATTAAAATGCGCAATAAATTAATGGAACAATTAATATAATCTCCACACCACGGAGATAGTAATAACAGCAGTTGCGAACAAAGCCCGAGATTTTCCGAGTTGTGATGTCAACTCTCCGAACAATTCGAGCACAGTACTGTAGTTGAGTCGGCGTTAAGTAGGCCGGCCTTTTTGGCCGAGCGGTTCTAGGCGCTACAGTCTGGAACCGTGAGACCGCTACGGTCGCAGGTTCGAATTCTGCCTCGGGCATGGATGTGTGTGATGTCCTTAGGTTAGTTAGGTTTAACTAGTTCTAAGTTCTAGAGGACTGATGACCGCAGAAGTTAAGTCCCATAGTGCTCAGAGCCATTTGAACCATTTGGCGTTAAGTAGCTCCCTGACAGCTGGCAACGGTTCCAGACGAAAACAGTAGCCGTTTATAGAGCTCCGGCAACACTGAGGCACTGCTACATTGACGTTTACAAAATCACGTAACGTGACTGTTTGCTGCAGGCGCGCTGAGCTACTGCGCCCAGCCCGCTGCATGTGTCAGGGAGCTAGTTAGGTACGTTTTCCATTGATCAATAGCACGGAAAAACCGTTATGATGTGGAACGTGTCAAATGCACAAGAAATGCGCACAGGAAACAAGTTTTTTTTCTTTTTTTGTTTACATTATAGTGTTTACCTAAATATTTCCTTTATCTATCTCATTCCCTTAAATGGCACAAAATGCATATATTATATCTCCAGATTTATTTACTAATATTCAAGAATTCATCTATGGCATAGAAGGAGTTGTCAAGGAGGTATGATTTCAATTTGTTTTTGAAACTATCACTGCTGACTGTTGGACATTTTATTTCATCTGGTAATTTATCAAAAAGTTTTATAGCAGCATATTTTACCCCTTTCTGTGCCAAAGATAAGTTAAGTAAAGGATACTGTAGGTTTTTCTTTTTTCTGGTATTGTAATCAGGAATGTCGCTGTTGATTTTAAACTGGCCTATCTTGTTGAGAAAAAATTTAATTACTGAGTAAATGTACTGTGAAGCAGTTGTAAGAATTCCTAACCGTTTAAACAGATGCCTACAAGATGTGCGACTATGAACCCCACACATTATTCCAACTACTTTCTTTTGAGCAGTGAATACCTTTTGCCTAAGTGTTGAGTTGCCCCAGAATATTATTCCATATGACATCAGAGAGTGGAAGTATGCAAAGTATGTTAGCTTACTAATTTCTACATCCTCAAAATTGGCAATTATTCTGATTGCAAAAGTTGTTGACCTAGTCGCTTTAAGAGATCCAAAATATGAATTTTACAATTCAGATTCTCATCTATATGTACACCCAAAAAATTAGTATGCTCTACCCTAGCTACTGACTTCTTTTGATGTGTTACGTTTATTGAAGGACTTATACTTTTTGCAGCAGAAAACTGGATGTAGTGTGTTTTTTCAAAGTTCAGAGCAAGCCCATTCGCAGAAAACCAATTAATAACTTTTCCAAAGACCTTATTTGTATGATTTTGTATCGGACTTTCTGTTACTGTATTAATAATTATGCTTGTATCATCAGCAAACAGTGTCAGTTCAGCATCTTGTTTCACATAAGAAGGGAGGTCATTCATGTATATCAAGAACAGGAAGGGACCCATTATCGAACCTTGTGGAACACCTAATGTAATTTCACCCTAGTTAGATGAAGTGGCAAACTCCTTTGAATCACTTGAGGCATATAAAAAGACATTTTGCTTCCTGTTCTGTAGATGTGACTTAAACCACTCATATGCTGTTCCATTTATACCATAGAATTGTAATTTCTCTAACATAATGTCATGGTTCACACAATCAAATGCTTCTTACAGCGACTCGACCGTAGTCGTAAGTAAGCTTTTTCTTAACCCTTTATTTGGCAGTGTTGCTCTCAAGCAACATCAAATTTACGTTGGCCTTATGGGACAACAAACACTTCCCAGTGCCTTTTACTGGCATTGTTGCCTCCAGGCAACGTTCCTTTACACACTGCGAATGCCAGTTGGTGTAATAGTTCAAGGTTTTCCACACGAGATGGTAGTTTGTGCAGTGGTGTTACAGAGATCTCCTCGTGTGAGCAACAGGGGTGTCTTATTTTGGTTCTGAAAGAATGGATTTCAATAAATTGGCAGTAATCTTAGCAGAGTTTCTTCAAGAAATTCCCAGAGGTGAGTTTACAGCAGAAATATTTCAATCAGATATTGTTTTGAATTACGTAAATAGTATAAAACTTTTATGTTGACTGTGAGCAACATTGCCCATAGTTGGAACATGTGCCATTAGTATATTACATACGCTTACGGCGGATATTCAAAACAATAAAATCGTGACACTTGCAAGCTCATTTTGTGGTGTCCAACCACTCTCAATAGTAAAATGAAGAACTAGAAGGGAATATGAAACAGCTCTATTACACAGCAGGAATGCATAAATGTGTTTATAAATTGAATTATTCACGTACAGGAAACCTTTTGCTTGAGGTTATTGGCAAACACTTTTTTTTCTATAATGTGTATAAATGTGGTCTACTGCTGGCAATGTTGCTTGTAAGCATGATTTCATAATTCTCATAATTTTTGTCAAAAATTTCTAAAACTGACTGAATTGTATTTCTTTAATCATAATAAATAAATATAAGCACTGAATTTTTTTTTGTTTTTATTTTCGTCAGTTGCCAAATAAAGGGTTAAATTTGGATACATATATTTATTTTGTCTTTGGTGTGTATGAGAGAGAGACAAAGAGAGAGAGAGAGAGAGAGAGAGAGAGAGAGAGGATCCATGGTGCAGTACTAACTGTGTTGCGCACGACTCTCATGTGATGTTAGCAGGCTGCCGGCCCCATTCAGCAAGCAGCAGCAACAGCAGGCCCACGCGCATGCGCAAGCCCAAGCGCAGGGTGCGCAGGCGCATGCGGGGCCTGGCCACAGCAGCATCCCCACACCAGGCCGCCGAGCTGCTCCCTCACCGGCCACCGTGCACAACGCCGGTCAGTTTATTTATTTTTATCTCTGTTCTCTCTTCCCTTCCACATCTCTAATTTTTACATGCATGCCAGTAATATGAACTATACTGCTGAAAAAAAAGTTTTTAAATGTGCAGAATACAGGGAGTTACAAAAAGGTACGGTCAAACTTTCAGGAAACATTCCTCACACACAAAGAAAGAAAATATGTTATGTGGACATGTGTCCGGAAACGCTTACTTTCCATGTTAGAGCTCATTTTATTACTTCTCTTCAAATCACATTAATCATGGAATGGAAACACACAGCAACAGAACGTACCAGCGTGACTTCAAGCACTTTGTTACAGGAAATGTTCAAAATGTCCTCCGTTAGCGAGGATACATGCATCCACTTTCCGTCGCATGGAATCCCTGATGTGCTGATTCTGCCCTGGAGAAAGGCGTATTGTATCACAGCCGTCCACAATACGAGCGCGAAGAGTCCCTACATTTGGTACCGGGGTTGCGTAGACAAGAGCTTTCAAATGCCCCCATAAATGAAAGTCAGGAGGGTTGAGGTCAGGAGAGCGTGGAGGCCACGGAATTGGTCAGCCTCTACCAATCCATTGGTCAGCCTCTACCAATCCATTGGTCACCGAATCTGTTGTTGAGAAGCGTACGAACACTTCGACTGAAATGTGCAGGAGCTCCATCGTGCATGAACCACATGTTGTGTCGTACTTGTAAAGGCACATGTTCCAGCAGCACAGGTAGAGTATCCCGTATGAAATCATGATAATGTGCTCCATTGAGCGTAGGTGGAAGAACAGGGGGCCCAATCAAGACATCACCAACAATGCCTGCCCAAACGTTCACAGAAAATCTGTGTTGATGAGGTGATTGCACAATTGCGTGCGGATTCTCGTCAGCCCACACATGTTGACTGTGAAAATTTACAATTTGATCACGTTGGAATGAAGTCTCATCCGTAAAGAGAACATTTGCACTGAAATGAGGATTGACACAACAACAGATTCGGTGATCGATGGATTGGTAGAGGCGGACCAATTCCATGGCCTCCACGCTCTTCTGACCTCAACCCTCTTGACTTTCATTTATGGGGGCATTTGAAAGTTCTTGTCTACGCAACCCCGGTACTAAATGTAGGGATTCTTCGTGCTCGTATTGTGGACGGCTGTGATACAATACGCCATTCTCCAGGGCTGCATCAGGGATTCCATGCGACGGAGGGTGGATGCATGTATCCTCACTAACGGAGGATATTTTGAACATTTCCTGTAACTAAGTGTTTGAAGTCACGCTGGTACGTTCTGTTGCTGTGTGTTTCCATTCCATGATTAATGTGATTTGAAGAGAAGTAATAAAATGAGCTCTAACATGGAAATTAAGCGTTGCCGGACACATGTCTACATAACATCTTTTCTTTATTTGTGTGTGAGGAATGTTTCCTGAAAGTTTGGCCGTACCTTTTTGTAACACCCTGTATAAGCATTTAATCACTAGAAACCGAAATGTCTAAACCAGGGCTTCCCAACATCGACGGTTCTTTCTAGGGGGTCCGCGGCCACCTTTCACCAAATCGTGTAAAATAATGAGTAAAATTATTGAATAAAAATGTGAAAATCAAGTTCATCACTATTTTTTTTCGTGTGAAAAACATGTGTACTTTTACTTCAGGTCGTATTCCCAAGCAGCCTTTGCGGTTCCTAAGTGAGAACGCATACACAGTTTAATGCCGGAGAATGCGGCTTCTCTGATTGACTGTTTCGCAACAATACGGGGGTCGTTTGTGCCCCGGCTCACGGCGCTAGAATTTAGGGTGACCAAATTATTTTCGGTGAAAACCGGGACACATTCACCCGGGTGACAATGGAAACCTCATTCCACATGTACCCAGATTTCTTACTTTTAAATATTAATGTTTTGTCGATACATTTTGTTAACCCGATTATTATAACTAATAAGAGGATACAAAAGATTGATATAATCTAGATTATCTGTATAATTAATGACATTTAATAAACGTATACAGTAATAAAGAAATGTATTACGATTTTACAAAATTTTACAGCCATTCAACTTTTAATCAATAATATTAACGTGAGCTTTAATATTACTGAGCACTTGTAGATGGAATTGACTGTCGTTGGAGAAAAGGGTATTTTTCACTGTCACCAGCCTTCTTGATCATGTCTTTGTTCTTTGAGACACAGTGATAAAACTCGGCACAATCCATTTTGTAGTTGTACAGGATCTGCAGGATTGCTTCAAGAGAGTCCACCTCCATCCTGTTTCTTTCATCAGTCCACTGGATATTCATGAACGAAAATATTCTTTCCACATTGGCATTATGGGCTGGGATTGCAAATGAATACCTTGCAATTATTACCAACTCAGAGTAATGCTGAAGACAGTCACTGCTTTTAAAAAAAGCTCACCCACTTCTCATGGCACTCCAATGGTGTTTTCTTTTCATCATTCCACTTGTGAAGACTTTCTTCAACAAAATTTGTCAGTATGCCGAACTGATCAAAGAGAATGGAATCATCGATTTCAATCTCTTTACTCTTCAAATAAGAAACTGTCTCTTCAACACTTTCCCATTTTGGCACTCTCTTCAGTAACATCCAATCAAACACCGGCGATGAGGGTAAATATGAAGCGCTCCACTTGCTGTCTATTCTACACAAGTGTCATGAAACTTGTTAACTTCTTCTCTAAAACTCCTTTCCGCTGCTTCTGATACTTCTGCTATTTTAAGGACTGATTTGACATTAAAAGAAATGAACTGCTGTTCTCTCCTCTTAGTAACAGTTTCCAGAGTATTTTTCAAAACATCATTTACCTCTATTACACTTTTCGTGCTTCCCTCAATTTCCTTTATCCCATGCTGCAAAGTGCTAAGCTGACTGTGAATGAACCCTAAGTAGGCTTCGCTTAAAGGGTTGCTGAAAAACTGAACCAATATTCTGGGGGCTTTGTCTTCATTTAGGAAAAAATCTTTTAACGGTTCAAACAGGCGGATTACTCTTTCAACTGCTGGAAACAGTGATAACCAGCGAGTTTTCGAGTGACACATTACATTCATATATTCAGTTCCCACATAATCACAGAACTCCTTATGCCTCTCTGTTCTAACAGTATATATGTAAAAGTGTGGGTATACCTTCATGACGATAGTTTCAACATCACAGCTTAAACTGTCAGCAGATGTCTGCACGCTATTGTGTAAAACATGTGCAGGGCACCCTATGCCTTCAATATTTTCATGCAATGTTGCCTTTAATTTGGTAAATACGTTGCGTTTGCCTTGTCTTTTTAAACCACCAAAGTTTGTGTTGGTGTTATCTCCACAAAATGCCACACATTTATTTTTCTCAAGATCAAACATTTCGATAGTATTCATACAAAATCTTGAAATTTCGTCATATCTTTCATTAGGTAGGGAACTCACCTTCAAAAGTTTGGTCTGAATTCCCTGATTAATATCGAAAAACTGAAGAACAAACGGAAATATTTTAGTGGCCTTATGATTGCTGGCATCAGTGGATATCCCGTAGAAAGAAGACTTTTTGATGTTTTCAAGGCTTTCCTTTACACTCTGGGGAGCAATAACTCCTTTCACTAAGGCTGACACTTTAGTTCTTGTTGAACTAAACTATGGGCAATGTTGCTCACAGTCAACATAAAAGTTTTATACTATTTACGTAATTCAAAACAATATCTGATTGAAATATTTCTGCTGTAAACTCACCTCTGGGAATTTCTTGAAGAAACTCTGCTAAGATTACTGCCAATTTATTGAAATCCATTCTTTCAGAACCAAAATAAGACACCCCTGTTGCTCACACGAGGAGATCTCTGTAACACCACTGCACAAACTACCATCTCGTGTGGAAAACCTTGAACTATTACACCAACTGGCATTCGCAGTGTGTAAAGGAACGTTGCCTGGAGGCAACAATGCCAGTAAAAGGCACTGGGAAGTGTTTGTTGTCCCATAAGGCCAACGTAAATTTGATGTTGCTTGAGAGCAACACTGCCAAATAAAGGGTTAAGAAAAAGCTTACTTACGACTACGGTCGAGTCGCTGTTAAGCTTATTAGTACAATCACTAGAGCTGTAAGTTTGGTGATGTTTTACCGTGTGGTAGGCTAGTGTAAGCTCGGCTGCTCGAACTTTCGTCTCTTCACTTGACTGATGTTTCACAAAATAATTGCCGGCCGGTGTGGCCGAGCGGTTCTAGGCGCTTCAGTCTGGAACCGCGTGACCGCTACGGTCTCAGGTTCGAATCCTGCCTCGGGTTTGGATGTGTGTGATGTCCTTAGGTTAGTTAGGTTTAAGTAGTTCTAAGTTCTAGGGGGCTGATGACCTCAGATGTTAAGTCCCATAATGCTCAAAGCCATTTGAACCACAAAATAATTTTGTAGAGTTTTACTACAGCTCGGTGCACTGTATCTGTTAATGTGTTTCTTTGACCTGATGTGATCAACTATGTCGGAACGCCTACCGTGACTTCTACTAATAAAACAGTTACATACGGAACACTCTTCTTCGTAATCAAAACGACCTTTCTTAATGAAATTCCATTCCTTGGAGTAACAGTCACTGAACTTGCAGGCACGTTTCGGCATTGCGTTTCACAGTACTGCAGCAATAATACCACTAATATGAGAAAAAACCATTGCAGTTTGTCTGACAAAACATCAACTACTACACTGTTCTGACAATGAGTGTGTGAGTAAATGGCGCGACAATCGGACGGTTTCATAGCTCTGTTACAATAATACAACTTACTACTTGTTGGCCAAAGTACCGCTCCAAGTAAATTATTGCCTGAGAGTATCAATACTGATACTGTGATTACTAGTATGGGATAATGGAGGTTTTAGACAAATAAGCTAAAATATATTAATTTCTTGTGTTGTATTTCCTTTAATATAGCGAAATCTCAAAAATTTGAGAAAGTTTCACGAAATGTATTTAAAAACTGAATTCCGGGACTTTTGAGGGTCCCGAAACAAATTTTCGGCACACCGGAACACAGGGATGAAAACCGGGACAATCCCGGTTTTGCGGGACGATTGGTCACCCTACGCTACATGCGCTGAAACCTTTTACGCATGCGCGGAGCGAGCTTTGTCGACCAATCACAGCGCTCAAAGGCACGTATGCGGCGCCAGGCATCGTTAAATGTTAAACTCGCTTTGTCAGTGCACTACCTATTTCATAAGTCGATTTTTGACCAGTTTATTACTTCTGACGTGGATCCGTGGCTGAAGTCGGGATCATTGAGGAAGGGTGCGGTTTCTCCATCGCCTTCGCAACAAGGGAAGTTTCCAGTTGAAATGAAGGAGGAGGGAGGACGACCAAAGGAAGAACAATCACAAGAAGTTCCAAAGACTATTGATACTTCGGGGAGGGGGTCATTGGGAACATGGCACTAGCATTAAGAAGCTTTCAGTTCCCATGGGTTTCGCTCTGAAATTTAAAGTTGCTGTGCTCTTGACTGACTAGGGGTCCGCCATGGATTTTGGACTGTAGAAGGGGTCCGTCCACCAGCTGAAAAGGTTGGGAAGCCCTGGTCTAAACAGTATCGGAAGTTAGTTGGGGACAGTTTGATTTAATCAGAGCTCGAGACCTCCAGTATCTCGCATGCCCTCCTTGCTCAGCCTTACAAAGAGATGTCACGCTCCGCATGAACCTAAGGAGATGACAGTATGCGTATCCATTCCCGTTCACTGCGGAGAGCTTCTGAGAGTTCTTGGAGAGTCTGTTGTGCGACAAGCCGAATATGTATCTGTTGTGAATGAGGTAGGGACTCATCACTTGAATTTCCAGCCTCTGCAAGACATTCCTGTCGATTCCCTCTGCATGCGACGTGGAATTATCGTTCATGAGACGGAATTTAGGGCCAGTATCGCGCCCACCGTAATGGTCCATCATGATCTACTCGAAGTGCACCACGGCAGTAAGACAACCACCGTCATAGAGTCGTTAATACTGACGCCACCCAACCCATCACTGAATCTGCCGATTTAGACAACATTCGGTTTGCACTGCTCGCCTCGGCGTCTCCTTACACGCACACGTCCATCATCTCGAGTGGAGGAAAATCTTGACCACTCTGTTAGTAAGTCAAGTATCCAATAGCGAGTTTGCCAACCGAAAGGGTTACGGGCGCACGGAAGGTGAACCTTGTAGTGCTACCGCATTAAGAAAGAGCTAATCGTAAATTTTTAGACAACATAGATGCGTGGAGATAACAGCGATTGGTTTCCTTATAATCAATTATTCAAAATGGCAGTCACAATCGCATTATTTATTTTGTCGCCAACCGGTTTCAACACGCGATGGGGTTGTGCTTCTTGCTTAAGTATGTAACTACCGTTGGTCACCGTGGAGGGCGTTACCGTCTGCCCACGTGTTGTTGGCCGTTATTTAAGCTCATGCAGAGAGCCAACCATGCATAGTTAGCAACCGTGCACAGGCAGGGTGACGACTCCAGCGAACGACCAAATGGGTATAAATAACTGTTTATTTATGTAACGTTGACTAATTGCTTGTAGATTACGTACATGATTACTTACTAATATTATAACTTTACAGTGTAAATTGCCCCGAAGATGACCCCATCGCGGGTTGAAACCGGTTGGCGACAAAATAAATAATGCGATTGTGACTCTCATTTTGAATAATTGATTAGAGCTAATCGGACATGAAGTTCAGGGAGTTCATTTCTCGTAAACTATTGATTACAGGCCGATCCTACACTGTCGTTCCAGTTGCTATTCTGAGTTGTTGTTGCCGCGTATTGGCAGTGGCTGTACGACGCATTAATGCCAATTATCGTCCATTATGCGGATCTGTAATGCTTCGAAGCCGTGTCCGACCCTGACGTGAGCGAGGTTAAGACACTGGACTCGCTTTCGAGAGGACGGTGGTTCAAATCAACCTCCGGTCATCGCGTAAATAATGGGCCGCTGATCGTACGCTGTGATGGCGCCCGATAGCGACCCAGATGGGTTCGAAAGGATTTACGTAAGGCGAATTTGGTCGCAGAGACATCATCTTTAGTTCACTGTAATGCTCTTTAAACCACTGTAGCACGGTCTGGCTCCGAGACACGGACAATTATACTGCTGAAAGATAACATCGCCATCGGGGAAGACATCAAGCATGGAGGGATGCAGGTGGTTAGCAGCTGTCAGCGTGTCTTCGGTTACTACCACAGGTCCCATGAAAACGCAGGAGAATGTCTACCATAGCATAATACTATTCCCACCAGCCCGCGTCCGTGGCGCGCTGCGTGTGTCGGGTCGCCGTTCACCTTGATGACGGCTTTTGTGGAGACGACCATCGACCTAGTGTAGGAAAAATGTGATTCACCCGAAGAGTCGACACGCTTCCATTGATCGACGGTCGACGGTGTCGTTAGCTCACCAGTTGAACACGTAGGGAGGGTCTGTGTGGAACTCCCATGTTCAACAATGTACGATGAACGGTGTGCTCCGAAACACTTGTGCGCGCACCAGCATTGTGCTCTTTCGGCAGAGATGCCACAGATAACCATCTATCCCACTTAACATAACAAATTCCGTCGGTCGTGGTCTCGCGGTAGCGTTCTCGCTTCCCCCGCACAGGATCCCGGGTTCGATTCCCGGCGCGGTCAGGGCTTTTCACCTGCCCCGAGATGACTGAGTGTTGTTGTGGCGTCTTCATCATCGTCATTCATCCCCATTACGGTCGGAGGAAGGCAACGGCAAACCACCTCTATTAAGACCATAGTGTCGGAAGTTCCATGCGGCTTTTCGCGGATGATGCTGTAGTATACAGAGAAGTTGCAGCATTAGAAAATTGTAGCGAAATGCAGGAAGACCTGCAGCGTATAGGCACTTGGTGCAGGGAGTGGCAACTGACCCTTAACATAGACAAATGTAACGTATTGCGAATACATAGAAAGAAGGATCCTTTATTGTATGATTATATGATAGCGGAACAAACACTGGTAGCAGTTACTTCTGTAAAGTATCTGGGAGTATGCGTGCGGAACGATTTGAAGTGGAATAATCATATAAAATTAATTGTTGGTAAGGCGGGTACCAGGTTGAGATTCATTGGGAGAGTCCTGAGAAAATGTAGTCCATCAACAAAGGAATTGGCTTACAAAACACTCATTCGACCTATACTTGAGTATTGCTCATCAGTGTGGGATCCGTACCAGGTCGGGTTGGCGGAGGAGATAGAGAAGATCCAAAGAAGAGCGGCGCGTTTTGTCACAGGGTTATTTGGTAAGCGTGATAGCGTTACGGAGATGTTTACCAAACTCAAGTGGCAGACTCTGCGAGAGAGGCGCTCTGCATCGCGGTGTAGCTTGCTGTCCAGGTTTCGAGAGGGTGCGTTTCTGGATGAGGTATCGAATATATTGCTTCCCCCTACTTATACCTCCCGAGGAGATCACGAATGTAAAATTAGAGAGATTCGAGCGCGCACGGAGGCTTTCCGGCAGTCGTTCTTCCCGCGAACCATACGCAACCGGAAAGGGAGGTAATGACAGTGGCACGTAAAGTGCCCTCCGCCACACACCGTTGGGTGGCTTGCGGAGTATAAATGTAGATGTAGATGTAGTAAGGCGGTGCGGGTCTCCCGTATTGTTCCCCTACGCTCTGTCAAGAAGCACGGGACTTAAAAAACCAGAGCAGAGAAGCCTCCGAGCACCACGTTCTGTGAAGAGTCGTGGACGTCCAACAATTTAGCGCCTAGTGATAGTTTCACTGTCCTTCTACCCCTTTCCGTAGGTGCTCACGGCAGTAGCACGTCCACATTCGACCAGCTTCGACGTTTCCGAGACACGCTTTCACGGGCTGTGCGTAATAATAATCTGCCCTTTCTCAAAGTCGCTTATCTCAATGGATTTCCCCATTTGCAGCCCCATATCTTTGCTATGGTGATTCCCGTCCGTATCTGTTCCGCTTGCTTAGTTTTTTCACTGCATCGCGTGCGCGGAACTCTACCAAGCGGCATCCAGTGTCACGGTGAGCAGTGGTCATAATGTTTTGGCTTATCAGTGTAAAATACTCAAAGGACTAACACTGAACGATATGCGGTTCTGATTGTGTGTAAAACAAACTAACAACAAAAGAGAAGTCGTACTACGTCATTTAGGTATTGTACCAGAACTACCGAACTGTAGTTTTAGTAGTGCGCAGCTGTGCTAGTAAATAAAAGGCTGAGTTCATCTGTATGACTGTAGAACTCCGTAATATAATGTCAAAAAACATAAATTCGTTACATTAGTGTAGCCACTTCAAATATTTTTAATCACACTGTTTGTCACATGTGTTATAGTTGTGTTACGCCGCAGTTGTCGGTAAGGCTGTGAGCCTTATTAAGGTGCTGTTTGCACAGGTGCGACTAAGCCCGTGTCCAGCAGCAGTTCCCGGTCTACCAGCCCCTCGGCTGCTGTGCAGTCCTTCATCCCCACACCCAAGTCCACGCCCCGAGCTTCTATACCTGATAAGCATCTACCACCCAACAGGTAAGATCACGTATTTTTCCATTTTTGTCGCTGTTTTTTTTTTTTTTGCTTTATTTAACCTTCGCCATATTGGTGAATTACGATAAGTGTTTTATTATTTTTGGAAATGGGAAAGCAAGAGTGATGTACAGGGTGATCAAAAAGTCAGTATAAATTTGAAAACTTAATAAACCACGGAATAATGTAGATATAGAGGTAAAAATTGACACACATGCTTGGAATGACATGGGGTTTTATTAGAACAAAAAAAAAAAAACAAAGATCACAAAATGTCCGATAGATGGCGCTGGACAGAAAAACTGCTACCGTGACGGGTGAGAGGTACGCCGATATGTTACAGAATCGCATCATCCCAGCCTGACTGATAAACACCTGCGGAAACGTACGATGTTTATGCAGGATGGCGCTCCACCCTATACTGCTAGACGCGTGAAAGATCTCTTGCGCGCGTCGTTTGGTGATGATCGTGTGCTCAGCCACCACTTTCGTCATGCTTGGCCTCCCAGGTCCCCAGACTTCAGTCCGTGCGATTATTGGCTTTGGAGTTACCTGAAGTCGCAAGTGTATCGTGATCGACCGACATCTCTAGGGATGCTGAAAGACAACATCCGACGCCAATGCCTCACCATAACTCCGGACATGCTTTACAGTTCTGTTCACAGCATTATTCCTCGACTACAGCTATTGTTGAGGAATGATGGTGGACATATTGAGCATTTCCTGTAAAGAACATCATCTTTGCTTTGTCTTACCTTGTTATGCTAATTATTGCTATTCTGAGCAGATGAAGCGCCATCTGTCGGCCATTTTTTGAACGTTTGTAATTTTTTTTGGTTCTAATAAAACCCCATGTCATTCCAAGCATGTGTGTCAATTTGTACCTCTCTATCTACATTATTCCGTGATTTATTCAGTTTTCCAATTTATACTGACTTTTTGATCACCCGGTATATCTTGATGGGGAGTGATCCTCGACTAAATGGACCCACACACGAGCGACGGATCGGCGCATGGGCGACAGATCGCTTCGGACGTCGCACGTGTGTTGGCAAATGGCAGCGATCAGTTACTGATCGCTGGTTGCATGGAAATCCCAGGCAATCTGATGGTTCGCAAACGATTCGTGCACGCAGTACGGCTGCCTGGCTAGTTAGCGGCGGTGTGTAGCAATATGGCTGCGACTTTTTTTATCTATTCATCGAGAGTGGTTGTGCTTCGTTTCGCTACGCCCACTACGAGTAAGAAATTTAAAGAGTTTACTGTTATGCGGGGACCACGAACTACTCTGAAAGTTGAAGTGGAAGCCCGAGTTGCCATTTATGTTAAGACGTAATGCAAAATATACCCTCAGATTTTGCAGTGATCGGCATTTTGCAGCTTGTGGTACAGAAGAAGAATTGATAGGAAGTTCATAGTCGTAATACTGTGGGTTCCCTCTTCTGATTTAGAGATATTTATGAAACAATTATAAGCATTATTAAAGTTTTTAACTTCTACGTAAATAGAATGGCATACGTACCTACCGTAATGTTGATACGAAATTTTAGTTTAACTGTTTAATCAAATATATTATACAATTATACTCAAAACCCTTGTCGACCCGCCAGTTTAGTCGAGAGCGCTAATGCGCTGCTTCCTGGACTCGGATAGGCGCCCGGCCCCGGATCGAATCCGCCAGACGGATTAACGACGTGGGCCAGTGTGCCGGCCAGCCTGGGTGTGGTTTTAGGCGGTTTTCCACATCCCACTAGGTGAATACCAGGTTGTTCCTCACATTCCGCCTCAGTTACACGCTTCACAGACATTTGCACCATGTTCGCACTATTTCACAGTTTACACTAGACGCAGACTGTTGGGGTACACTGATTCCGTTCTGGGGGTATGGGGTGGCAGCAGGAAGAGCATTTGGCCACCCCTTCAAATTAACTGTGCCAAATCCGATTGTAACAATGCTGACCCTGCAAAAACTGCGGAACAAAGGCACAAGCAAAAGAAGATACTCAAAACCCTTGTCATTTCATATAAATTAAATCTTCATACGGCTTATAACAAGAGTTATAGTAATCAATAGTGCTGTCTTTATAGATACATGAAGTAAATTGTGTAAATATTTGCAGTTAAATTATAAGATTAATGAATATAAAGGAATTCATGACTAATAAATGTAAAACTAATTTTATTGGCAGACTAGAAAGATGTACACAACCCACTTGGCGTCAGTGAAAAACGTAATATATTCTGTGGGACTGATGACCTCAGATGTTATGTCCCTTAGTGTTCAGCGCCATTTTTTTGGATTTTTAAGGGATTTTTTAAAAGTTATTTTCATCTCGGTGAGACATTGTAACATATGGGCAACACGCATCACAGTGAGCATTATAATCATCTTTACCTCTGTTAAGCCATGAGTAAGTCTTGCATTATTCGTCTTTAAACTTTGTTTTCAGTTTCCACGTTTTGCTTCTTTTTCGAAAAGAGAAGTACATTTGCTCCGTCAGTTCACTTGTAAAAATACTTCACGAACTGTAAATGCACGGTAACAAAACAACAACCAGGTGTTTTGATCGACTTTGACAAGCTATTGAATGGAATTAAGTTTGATGTAGTGGCCGTTGCGTGGAGGTTTGCCACAGTAACTCTCTTCGGCCTAAAAGCGGAAAGAACGAGACTTTATAATGTAAAATATTATCCATGCTGATGTAATTAGGATTTTTACGTGTCCCGACAGGGTTTAATAGGGAGTAATGTTTTAAATGGGAAAGCCGGGAAATGCCACCTAAATTAGTATACCTGGAATGTTTGTAGACGTCTAATACTGATCTTTTTCATTTTCCAAATCCCTACCCAACCATTCTGATGTAGGATTCCCGTGGTTTTCCTAAATTATTTCAGGCGAATGTCGGAATAGTTCCTAAAAGTGAGCTAGGCTCCGTATGTAATAACCATGGCGTGGGCGGGATGTGACCTTCTGAACCTACCTTCTGCCTACAGTATTGTTTTTAATGAAATGGAAACAAATATAGTGCGACAATTAATGCGTTTGAAGGTAGCGATTAGTTTATCTCAGTCGTCCATGTGAAACGATTTTTGTGAACAAAATTTTGATGAGAAAAGGGCATTGGACACTCATTTATAAGCTGGAGAGTAAAAGACAATATATTCGATATGAGATGGGGCGAGAACGGATCCCCATCCTGTGGAACTTCTATGCTATGAAGACTTTAGCCGCAAATGATCGCTACGGGTTCGGCAGTCCTATATAATTGTACCCAGGGCAATGGTTCCTGATGTTATTCTGGGTGTCTCAATTTAACTTTCAAATACCATCGAGTTTTGATAAGCGGTTTTCTAAGAAATCATCAATAATCCATCGTCATCCTTTCCCGAAAGTTCCACATCTGCCGAAATGTCGGAAGTTCGACATGAGGCACGAAATTGTAGTTCTTGTCATCGAGTAATTGTCTATAATCTACACATCATACTGAAAAATGCTAGGCGCCGCCTCACCTGATGTATACAGTTTCATCACATGACGATGAAACAGTGCAAAGACTTTCGTGATCCGATGAACCACAGAATATCAAATGGTTCAAATGGCTCTAAGCACTATGGGACTTAACATCTGAGGTCATCAGTCCCCTAGACTCAGAACTACTTAAACCTAACTAACCTAAGGACATCACACACATTCATGCCTGAGGCAGGGTTCGAACCTGCGACCGTAGCAGCAGCGCGCTTCCAGACTGAAGCGCCTAGAACCGCTCGGTCACAAGGGCCGGCCACAGTATATCACTTGCTTTCCGGCAGAAATGCCTCGCTTTAGCAAACGCCCAGGGAGCGGTATCAACAGACTGTAAAACATCTAGACTTGTAGAGTGGAGTCTGGAGACGGGGAAATTGAGTACGTTCCCGTTTTTGTGGGAGGGCTTTCGCCTCTGTGTCTGTACTTGGCACTGTAGCAGAAGTGGGCTACAAGGACTTGCCTGCTTCCCAGTTACTGCTACCTGTTGAAGACTAGTTTTGGTATTGACTGTTGCGTGTATCAACTTGACGGAGCAGCTGTTTAAGGTGGAGTTGTGGTAAAGTGTTACAGTAAGAAAACGGTCCAGCCCGAATTTTGCTTTTAGCTGGAATGAACATTAAGGAGAAGTTCCAAAGAGCCACATTCGCTTCCGACCAAAAAATTTCTTTTCACAGGAACTGCGAAATATATTTAGTAAAACCAGAAAACCTACATCTGGATGGCGGGACAGGTATTTGAAACCTACTCCTCAGAATGCTAGTCAATTGTTTTAACTATTATGCTACTTTGTTCGAAATGAAGGGCAGTAACCTGTTGTGTCTTCAATACGAAGACTGTTTTGATGCAGCCCAAAAATGGTTCAAATGGCTCTGAGCAATATGGGACTTAACATCTGGGGTCATCAGTCCCCTAGAACTTAGAACTACTTAAACCTATCTAACCTAAGGACATCACACACATCCATGCCCGAGGCAGGATTCGAACCTGCGACCGTAGCAGTCGCGCGGTTCCGGACTGAGCGCCTAGAACCGCTCGGCCACCGCGGCCGGCTTTGATGCAGCTCTCCACGCTTATTTATCCTGTGAAAGCCTCTTCAAATGGTTCAAATGGCTCTGAGCACTATGGGACTTAACTACTGAGGTCATCAGTCCCCTAGAACTTAGAACTACTGAAACCTAACTAACCTAAGGACATCACACACATCCACGCCCGAGGCAGGATTCGAACCTGCGACCGTAGCAGTCACGCGGTTCCAAACTGGAGCGTTAGAACCTCCGCTTTACTACATCCAAACAACATCCGTTTGAACCTGCGCTCTCTATTTAAGCCTTGGTCTTGCTCTACAATCCACTCACCCCCTCCTCCCCCCCCCATTCCCTACACTTCCCAACTGATTCCTTCATGCGTCAGGATGTCGACCAAACCCTCCTTTTAGTCAAGTTGGGCCAAAATTTCTTTTCTCCCCAATTCGATTAATTACCTCCACATTAGTTAAACTGTCTGCTCAACTAATCTAATATACTACTTTTAGTATACTTAGATTTCGCATGCGGCCAGAAGACGCTAGTTCAGCGACGTAGAGCCGTTCAGCTCAGGGGTGTCGAAATTGCTGCCTGTCACACCAGCGCCTAGGAATCCCTGTATAGGTAGATTTTTAAAGTGCTCAAGAAAGCTGTGCAGGTAGCACAAAGGTTGTTGCTGATCTGAGCGATCATTGAGGGACACTTCGCCGTTTTATTCGAGCATCTTTCACTGTCGCACACCCCTTGTGATCACGCCACAGGTGGGCTGAAAAGGCGAAAAACACCCTTTGCTGATTCGGATGACGTTCAAATATCGTCGAATGATTTTTGTGTTGAGCGTACTGTAAGACCTTCAGTACACACACCATCAGATTATTTGACTTGTCGCTCTAACGAAGTAGGCGAGTGTCAATAATATGTCTCGTGGTCTTATCGTGGCGTGTTTATCTTCCGCCGTTAGGTCAGATGATAGAAATGCCACTTGCTCGCTTAGAGTAGCAGATTGACGGTGACCAACTTTAAACAGAACTTGATTAATTTTCACACACATTTATTAAAATAATAACAAGCATAAAAATTACTTAACTTGGTTCTGGATGCTATTTACAGTTGACAATCTGAAGTTCCTTAGGTATTCGTACTTTAATCTTATTCTCACATATATCTCTGATACTTGACAAAAGTGTCTATACATTTATCTTGATGGCTATGTACAGGAATATGGCAATCTTATTAGGAGCAGACTGAAACTTGACTATAGACTGGTACAGACAAATGCAGATTGGTGCAGACAAATGCAGACTGACTATTCGGAGGTCTGTACACTCGTTATAATACCTCGCGCGTTCATGTACCACTGCGCGAGTGTGATACGCGAGGAGAAACGGTTCTACGTTAGCAGCAGTCTCACTGGCTGCGTTACATATTAATACGCGGATCGGCGGAAGCAGAATTTGGTCCGTGTCTATGGCAGCGCCATCTCGTAGTGCGGAGACGGACGAGTGCTGCGCCTGCGCTGTTGTGCTTAGCGGGTCGCGCTCTAGTGGGAAAGTTGTGTACGCGCTGACTACGCGAAACTACGTACACAACAATTTTCAACGGGCTCTAGTGGTTCCACCCTACACACCAGAGCAAAAACTGCGGCCGCGCTAACACTCCAAAGGGGTGCTAACACGCACAGTGGGATTACAGGCACAAGACGTCCTTAGAGAGGGGTTGAATCGCCCAGGGGGTTTCAGCAGTGTCAAAGGTTGCCAAGAACGTCTTCCTGTTACCGCACGCCGAGCTGTCGTTTTCGAAGGCGAAATGTGAGGGAATCAACGCCACAAGGGAAGGAGTGGTTCCATTGAGGCCCTTTATGCCACCCTCTAGAGTCTAGGTTATGCGTTTGGATACTTAGCGGCGGCGTGCTTGAAATGTTCTCTCGGCCACCCATATGGAAACCGCGTAATTTCAATTTAGAAAGTCGTGGTTCTGACCTCCATCGCAGAGGCGATGAAAGAAGGGGTGAAACGTGTTTAAGAAGGGGTGTGCCGACCTTCCCATAGTGTGACGCGTCCACGGGGGCGTTGGGCAGAATTGTGGTGAAATTTGGTGCTAATTTGACATCACTGACCCACCTAACACTTCGCACGAACTTCTGAGACCTGGCCTTTTTTTTTCACATGTGTCGACACCTTGCTGTTCGGCTATTTGAAGCGTCGCTGAACCCGAGGGTGACGTCACAGGTCACCACGCTTTTGCACCGTCGGAGAGGAACGTTGCAGGCGCTTTTGAGCTAGATTTCATATTTCTGCGCCGCAATGGGAGACAATTACGGGGTTTCGAAAAAGTGATCCTTTAATTATGTTGTGCAGTTTCATCACTCGGTTTTGACCTCTCTGTCCTACCAGGCATATTTTTAGTTGGCAGGGTGTAACGTATTCCGTGAAATTATTTCTACACCAATCAGGATATCCATCGAAAAAGTGACATTTACAAGCACGCGCGCGCATTTGTGTGTGTGTGTAATTAAAAAATTGGAATTAGGTGGTAAGGACTGTGGGACCAAAGTGCTGAGGTCATCGGTCCCTAGGCTTACGCACTACTTAATCTAACTTAAACTAACTTACGCCAAGGACAACACACACACCCATGCCCGAAGGAGGACTCGAACCTCCGACGGGGCGAGCCGCGCGAACCGTGACAAGACGCCTTAGACAGCACGGCTACCCCGTGCGGCACAGTATGATTATCTGAAGAATATAAGCACAGTATGATTATGTGAAGAATGTAGCGATAATCTCGCTGTTCTTTCCTATGAACAGAAAAAGAGTATTACGCATGTGAGGGCCTGTATGTAACAAAAACTTTCAGCAGTAATTACTTCCGCTGTATGATGAAAACTTGTATTGTAATAGTTCTCATCGAATGGGGAGGAGGGTAGCAAAATGTCACTTGAAGCTCGCAGAGGTTCAACCGAAAGAGATCCCACAGTGCCTCGTATTCAGAAGGAGCGAGTTTCAGATTCCCGTCAGACTCACCTCACATTTCCCGCAGTTTGTAGGATTAATAGGATGATTCCTTCTATTGGAATAGGGGTGTGCAGCCTTGCTAGCACTCTGATCGCAAACCCCTTACGTGAATAATGGCCGCAAGTTCAGCTGTGCGGGGTAGCCGTGCGGTCTTAGGCGCCTGGTCACGGTTCGCGCGGCTCCACCCGTCGGAGGTTCGAGTCCTCCCTGGGGCATGGGTGTGTGTGTTGTTGTTAGTGTAAGTTATTTTAAGTTAGATTAAGTAGTGTGTAAGCCTAGGGACCGATGACCTTAGCAGTTTGCTCCCATAGGAACTTACCACAAATTTCCAATTTCCGCAAGTTCAAAAATATCTTGCCGTGAGACATTTGAGACCCCCTGCCCCAATGGCAGTTATATTGGGCTCAAAACTGCTAAGTCCTACAAGGGTTCGCTCTCTCCATTTCGGGAGGGAATGAAATATGAGAAAAAAAAGAAAGAAAAGAAAAAAGGAAGAAAAAGAAAACGATAAAATTACAAGAACGAACGGTCAGTGGTCAGGTATCAGTGGGTCATGCGACCTGCGTCTGTGAATCTCTGACTTAGGGTATGGCCGATGTTCTGCCCCTTGTTCAGCTGAGCTTGTACTCTGTCTCTAATTACACAGACAGCGCCGGGACATTAAACTCTAACCTAAACTCTAAACTTCACAGCTGCTCGCCTCCGGGTATATGGCAGGAATAATAATTGTCTGACCTGATCCTGAATAAATATTCACCATTAGCACCGTGGCACTTCAGTTCTTCATAACTCTATGCTCTCTTTCACCATTAAAAAGGAACATTATCACATACAACTTACTTGAATATCATCAACGCTTTTACCAACAAAATTACGAAGATCAACAGAAAAATAAATCCGAAGCGGTATAAATTCACCATATCCGCATCCATACTCGGCAAACCATTGTGAAGCGATGGCGAAGGGTATTTCCTATTGTACCAGTTAGTAGGGTATCTTCCCGTTCCATTTGCATATGGAGCGTGGGAAGAATGCCAATGAACCTAAGTCTGTCACCTGCTTTACCTATCTGATCGTTCCATTCCTTATTGCTCCTGTACTTGCTGTAATTAATCTAATCTCCTCACAATCACCATGGGAGCGATACGTAGGTGGTTGCAGTATCTTCCTAGAGGCATCATTTAATGCTGTTTCTTGAAGCTTTGCCAGTCGGCTGGCTCCGGACAGTTTGCGTCTATCTTCAGGTCTTTGCCATTTCAGTTTTTTCAACATTTCTATGACACTCTCTGATGTGTCAAATAAACCTGTGACCATTCGTCTGCCCTTCTTCGTGTACGTTCTGCCTCCCCTGTTGGCCCTAGTTATTACAGGGGCCGCACACTGTAGCAATATTCTAGGATGGGTAGCACGAATGAATTGTGAGCAATCTGCTATGTAGACTGATTGCATTTTCCTCATATTCTTCCAATGGACCGAAGTCTGTCACCTGCTTTACCTACGACTGAGCCTATGTGATCGTTCCAATCCTTATTGCTACTAACGAGGGGACCTTCTGGGAGGTGCATCGAGTTATGAGCTCCCACTTCGCCTGCTTATAGTGTGGGTAGGCACCTATCATACCCTAAAATTGTTGGTGTCAATGCGAGGGTCCAAGGTTCGGTTCTGAGTAGAGTGGGTGGGCTGTCACAGTCTTATTATCTCTATCCCTCCCCCCCCCCCCCCCCCCCTCTCTCCCACCACAAATATATCTTACGCTCTCACTCACATGTAATGTGCCACAGATGTCTAGGATTTCAACAATAATAAATATAAAAACAGTTTCAATATTAATTTGTTTTACATCAAAGGTTAGTACAGCACTTTTGCTTTTTAGGGGAGTTGGAAGGGCTCATGACACACACGGCCACTTCCCCCCTTGGATCCTCGCCTGCGGAAACATCTTATAGAGGCAAACAGAAGTTGTGGATTCGGAAGCAGATAATGTCCTTTCACATAGGTTACATCAAAGACAAAAGCGGGCCATAGTTGGACCTATATTTAAGCAAGACTATGAGAGGATGTAACTGTATCATAATATTCTCTGACTTTTCAACGGAGCATACAATATGGATCTCCTACAAATCGTGACAGTGTTGTGCCATACCAGGACTCGATCAAGGGCCTCTTCTCCCTTCCGTGGACTCGGTTCCGTCGCGGCACATAGTAGCTGTCTGTCAGAAGAGCTCATGACTGTACGCTCCGCTGCAGAGTGCAAGATTCTTCCTAGTGCACTAGGTTCCTGTTGCTCAGTTGCTTTTGAGTCCAGTCATATTTTTGTAACATCGAGGGATAACATCTAACAATTCAGCAGTTGTTTACTATACCAACAGTTGTTCGACACCGTGAAAAGTTTTAATCGCTCCTATCTGAAGTATTTTAATTCCTTATTTGAGTATCAGTCAAACAATAAAACACTGATTTATATTGTATTGTTTCCACAAGAAGACAGACCTTGCCTGCAATCTGAAGAAACCGCTTTGTTACGTTTGTCGCCACAGATGAAGTGTGATGTCTCTCGCACATTTCAAAGAATTTAGTTCATTAAAGAGACGTTGTGAGGCTGTCACTTGTGCGACGATTAGGCTTATGTTTGTATATTTGTTTTGCGTGCCGTGCGTGATTTAGTGTTCAATGCGTAAAGTAAAGTTCGATAACTGTCAGACAACGCTGAAGAGACGAAAAATGACTGTGACAAGTGCACTGATCGCGCAGTCAGCTCATGTGTGTTTGCTGTACAAAAGCTATAGAAAGACGGCGCGAAGTTTAACTGTGTGTCATTTGCATGGTTCGGTCAGAGAAACATACTTCAGATTTCAGGAAAGGCTGTACTGCTATTCGTAACATTATGCTGTATATTTACTGACAAGTGAAACTACAAATGAAGATATTGTGTTTTACAGTACAAGGAGTAACACCCCACCAAATAGTAACCGATCGTCCGTAAGACAGCCTGCTGGAGGTCTGAGTAGCCCGTACAGTTTACCGACCAACAATCAGATACCAGCGGGTAAAAACGCTATGCTTGATAAGCTGAAGATTTTTAACTCAAAGGAAAAAATTGAAAGGGTAAAAGGAGGTACGACCCGTGACAACTTTTCGTCGTTTCGATTTAAAGAAAAACAGAAAGTGACTGCATTTGTGAAGCTGATATTTCTTTATTTAGGTAATGCCGTCGTTTCGAAGAGAACATCGAGTTCAAGTGGCTTCAGTTCTGCCAGATCAGAAAAGAGCGATTCTTCAACCAGCCTGTGTAGTGATGTCAAAACAGCAACAAGGTAAAAGAGATACTTCATGTTACGTATACGTTACGCATATATTTGTAAGGGTGAAGATGCTCTTTCTGCATCTCCACATGATTACTCATAAATTTCTATTCACAGGCATTTATCTTTCCCGTCAAGATAAAAGGGGTTTCAATAACTCCAAACTTTTTTTTTTTAGACAGAAGCTACTTGCAGGCAGGAGACGTACTGTTTGTAATATACGTGTTCCAGGCCAGGCACAATAGAAAAAGTGTTGTAAATAAAGCTACTAAATTGTAAAGTTAATCGTACGTAACTAAGAGGTTCATGAGGTGTTAAGTTGGATGAAGGCCTATGTAGTATTTGCAAATTTTAATACTCAGGCCAAATAAGAGTATGCCAAAAGTGTTCTCTTTACGATATGATAAGGGAATTTTCTGTTAACTATTAAAATTAAACTTTTTTTTCAATTTTATGTTCGTAATAGTAAAGTAAATAGCAAAACTGAAATTACTTTGATTATGATCTTGCTTTTCAGTGCTGCATTACCTTGCAACGATGGACCCAGCCCAAAATCTGTTGTGCGTGGGCTCAGGAATAAACTTGTGAAAAGCAGTTCACCAAAAACTGCTCGTAAAAATGATTCACCAAAACAAACACATCGCACAGTTCCAAAAGTTAACAATGAGACTGAAGTGAGAGGAAGCAGATCTGATATTGGAAGTAAAATGCCAGACTTCCACTATGCAGAAATTGATAATCCTATTAAACAATCAAAAATTTCTAATTTAATTCAGCCAAAGACATCCAAATTGAATACTACTTCTGGTGGTAGCAGTATCCCTAAACCCATGGCTGCTATTAAAGGAACAAGTAAAACAAATAAAGATGAAACTCCTACAATTCCAACTAAACCAGCACTGCCACCTCGGCAGAAACAGTTTGGTTGGGATGACAACTCAAGTGGTGCTGTCAGTGTAGCAATGGTCTCGCCAATGCCAAATATTGCATCAGCTGAATCTGGCACCAAAATGAGTGAATCTAGTAATTCAACTTCAAATTCAACTGGTCGATCAATCTCATCTGATAGCAGTGTAATTTTCCAGCCAAGTTCAGAGAGTGGCAGTGATGGAGGAAAGGGGCCTGAAATAGCAAAGCCACTGTCAAAAATGATAGAGACCACTTTTGACAACTCCAATAAGGTAATTTCCATTATCTGCACAATTAAATATCTTATGAAAATAGTATTTTATATATTGTCCAAAGCAACTTTTTTGTTCAGATAATAACGCAGGAAACCAGGACAGCACAATCGAGGGAAACAGCCTTTGGTGAAGAAGAAGAAAGTATGATGAATGTGAAGCCTATGCAGCCATTATTGAGAGGCTATACAGGTGGTCTTATAGTTCCAGGCCACACCATTTCTCCCAGTCTTCATATTTCCCACTTAGGTAAATAACAATACTGTTTGTGTAATATAATTAGTGTAACTCATAAATAATGCTTATGTGTACACATATATTTGGTAATATCTTGTTGGAAAATTACTTGATTTAAATGACAGCTCTCATCTCCTAGTATCGTGAATTTTATACATCCAGTCTTATGCTCCAAGCAATCTGTAGGTCTATATTTGAAATAAGTTAATGGAAGTCATGCAGAAAATGTGCCTTTATTTCTGTTTGCTACACTAATACACCTAATATAAGTTTTTTTCTTTTTCTAAGAATACTATTTTTTCTGCATATATCACTGAAATTCGAGGAACCTCCTGACACTCATTTTACGTCTTTCTGATAAAAGTATTAAATCAAAGTAACTGAGGCAGAATTGTGCTGAAGTGTTGCTGGCTTATACTTTAATGATTTGCAGCATAAGTAATGCATCAAGTACAGAGGACATTGCTTCAAATGCTATCATATGTGGCTCAGAGAATGTTTAAATAATGGTTTTTGATTATAAGCCAATGCAGAGATGTGTGTAGAACAACGGAATGAGTTTAAGGATAGAACAGAAAAGGATATGTAGAGAGAATGAACAGGCTGTTTTCTTTGTTCTGACTTTTTGTAGCCAATGTAAGTTTAAACCATAACAAATACTTGAAAGCAGAGAACATCAAAGAAATATGATTCACTGTTGATTTCACAGTATAACACAGAAAGAGTTACATCCAAGCACAAAAGAGGATCCATAGAAATGAACCTGTGAGTTACGTAATTCTATACATCAAATATCCTGTTTGATACACTGGTAAAATTCTGGACTTCTAATAGAGAGGAACTGGGTTCAGGTGTTGATTAGCTATTCATATTTACACTTACCATGGAACTGATATAATAAATATGATAGTATTCCATTCTAGCAAATGTATTGCCAACCTTAGAACAACCTACAAATGTACAAGAGATTTTAAAATTATGGATTGGGTGTGAAATTATGACACTATTCAGTGTTTTTTAGTTGTGAGGGAAGTCAACATGTAAATGTAAAAGAACTTTGGGGGGAGTCAGATGGTACAGTTATGGATATCCTGAGGGCCACAGTGAGCTCTAAAAGATTTATATTTTTAATGCAGTGAATAAATATAAATATTTAACTGAATCCTAAAGAAATTATAACTTACCATAGAAGGTGGGATACTGGATATCCCACACGCCTACTCATGCAAAAAAAATTGGTACGCCAACTCGAATGTTAGAAAACATAATTACAGTCATCCATGGTGTGCCCATGGTGGAATTTACCTCAGTTTACAGCTTATGACGTATTGTTGAAAATGGAACATAACTCACTTAAGAATTTATAGGCATGGATTTAATGTGTGATGTAACTGTATGTAGTGCCCAGAAAGTGGAACTAATATACAGAGAAATATTTTCCTTTGCCAAAGGAAATTTATCACTGTGAATGCAAATTTACTAATAACTTGGTTGTTAAATCCACAGGCAGCTGGCCAGTGTTCTTGCCAAAGATTTGTTCACACAGTTAATTTGAGGAAATTGTATAACGTAAGAATAAGTTAATCAAGAAGCATCTATTAACTTGCTTGTGTATTTCGTACTCTAAAGCATGCACCGTGGAGAATACTAATGGAGAGCAGGAATTAAATTCCTATCAAAATCATGATGTGCAAGTGATGAAATCAATTTTGAACCCAGAGGTTAGTCCTGTCCATGGATTATCATGCAATACATGCATTGAGAACACTGGTCATCAATTTAAATATTTGCTATAAGGTTTAACCCCTTTGTGCTAATTAAAAAAAAAAAAAAAAAAAAAAAAAAAAAAAAAACCCCTAGCTGTTCATGTCAGGTCAGTGGTCTCTTACATCAAAATATTCAGTATAGGACTAACTACTACACCATGTGATCAAAAATATCCAGATGCCCCCAAAAACAAACGTTTTTCATATTAGGTGCATTGTGCTGGCACCTACTGCCAGGTACTCCATATCAGCAACCTCAGCATTCATTAGACATCGTGAGAGAGCAGAATGGGGCACCCCGCAGAACTCATGGACTTCGAACGAGGTCAGGTGATTGGGTGTCACTTATGTCATATGCCTGTACACGAGATTTCCACATTCCCAAACATCCATATGTCCTCTGTTACCAATGCGATAGTGATGTGGAAATGTGAAGGGACATGAACAGCACAAAAGTGTACAGGCTGACCTCCTCCGTTGACTGACAGAGACCGCCGACAGTTGAAGAGGGTCGTAATGTGTAATAGGCAGACATCTATCCAGACCACCACACAGGAATTCCAAACTGCATCAGGATTCACTGCAAGTACTATGACAGTTAGGAGGGATGTGAGAAAACTTGGATTTCATGGTCAAGCAGGTGGGCAAACACCGTACTGAATTCCAGCATTACTGATGGAGGGCACCACGAACTTGTAAGTCATTTTCAGCCAGGTGTCTGGATACTTTTGATCACATACTGTATTTGTGTAATTTTGACCCTAATGATTTGGGACCCACTATATACTTTAAGAAAATGCATCTAATACTCATCACATTTCTTAGTATTTCATTCAGATTATGTTTCTGGTCATCAGAAGAAGTGACCTGTTACTCTTAATAGTGCCAATGTGTTGTTGGACCTTCCATTGTCCCAAATATTTCAAAAGAAACATTATTTGGAGTTTTAGCCCAGTAGTAAATCTATTTTTCTTTTTTTCAGGTTTTCAAAATGAAGTTAAATGCCTAAACTACCCTTCAGAAATGAATATATCCACTGATTTAAAAAGAGGAGTTGGTGATGGAGGCTACTGTGATACAGATTTAAGAAATTCTTCAGGTATATAATGTGCATTAGTTTGTCATTGATAGCTTGTCAGATTTTTATTTCGGATCATTTCTTTTCAGCTTAACTGATGGCCTATCTCTGAAATAAATTTGTCATGTGACAGAATTAGCTTTACCTTGTGAGATGATTTAGACCAAATTAATGGCGATTGAATGCCACTAGTTTAATTTCTTGTGTGCCTCTCAGCTGTGGACACTTCTGGGTACGACACAGGAAGTAACATCAGAATGGTCCTTCATGACTTTCCCAGAAGTCAACATCGCCCGATGGCCTGTATATTCCTCCAGGGTGATCTGCTCCTGTATCATATTGGACTTTGCAAAAAGCAGATTGAGATAAATGCATTTAACAAGTCAGTAAATGAGTTCCTTCCTTACTGAAATAATACTCAGTTTCTGAGGGCTGGCACATTTACTGCCAAAAACAGCATACCTAGAGGGTGCCATGAGGAGGACATTCCTGGATGGAATCAAGAGATAACCAGTTGGTTCATAAATTCATGTAACTTGGAGATCAAGAAACAGCTATGAATTTGATGAATTCCTTGAATGAATGAAGGAGAGAAATATGGCGCAAAGAAATCAGGATTCTTGACTTTGGACACTTGTTCAGAAGCTGGGACACAAAGATGCCAACAGTGTCCTGCAACACATTTGCCAGTCACTTTGAGAGAGAATCCAAGTCAGAAAGGGAGCAAACATAGACCCAGACCACTGCCTGACTAGAATAAAACTATGTTTAAAACGTCAGAGGTTTACAACAAAGAAAACACAAATCCCCAAATTTGATACCAGCAGGCTTCAACCGTCTATCGTGGAAGACATAGAAAAAAAGCACTCAAACAATTGGCAACAACATAAAAAGAAAATTGATCGAAACAGCACAAACGCTAATTCCTCTGCAGAAAAGGAAAAAGTGCCCTTGGTGGAATAAGGAATGTGAATATGCAATTCAGTCTTGATGGGATGCATAAAACAACTGGAAGAGCGATAAGACAGAAGACAACTACAAGGAATTCCTGACAATGGAGAGAGAGAGAGAGAGAGAGAGAGAGAGAGAGAGAGAGAGAGAGAGAGAGAGAGAGAGAGAGAAAAGAGAGAGAGAGAGAGCTAATTCAATCAGAAAGCCCAAAAGGATGTCTGGAAAGGGTCAACTGCTCAAAATCGAGAAAGACTTTGAAAGAAAGAACCTAAGAACACTAATCTAATTCCTTTATCACCACATGAAAAAGAAATAGCCACACAGATCAAAAGACTAAAAACAATTAAGCGTTGGGGGAAGATGGAATCGTAGCAGAAATCCTCAAGTCAGCAGGCTCGGACACCATAAAAGAAATCACCAAAATACAAGACATTTGGACAACAAAACAAATTCCTGGAGAAAAATACAACACACGTAAATAATTGGAGGGGAATCTCATTAATATCATTTGCATACAAAATTATATCTCTGTGTCTTCTCAGTAGAGCACAGAAACAATTTGTACCAAACACTGGAGAATACCAGACCATTTGTGTCCAGAGCGAATCTTGACCCTAAAGCTAATCTTTAGAAATCAGAGAATTTGTACCAAAAATTTAGTCTGCACATTTTGTGGTTTAAAAAAAAGTCTATGACTCAGGTGAGCATGAATCAGTCTGCTAAATATTGAAAAAGCAAAGTCTAGAGGTACAAATACTTGGAATCATAAAATGGACGTTGACAGTTACAAACTCCAAGGTTAAATTTATTGAAGAACTCTCAGTTCCTTTTGAAAACATAATGGAGGTAAGACAAGGAGATGAGCTGTTCTGTTACATTTCAACTGTGTGCTTGAGAAAATGATACACAGGAATAGCACTAACAGAAATCAATCCTCGAAATTGAAAAGCCAACCACTTCAGGCAGTTGCAAGTTATCTATAGATTACCTAGCATTTGCAGAGAATTTAGCAATATAAATTCACGACATTTCATCAGCCCAAAATCAAATTGAACTCAGGAGAGAAACTGCAGAAAAAGTTGATCTCCAGGTATAATTTGAAAATACAGAGTTCATGACCTGCAACATAGAAGCACCAAAATTCGTGGAGATGAAATATGGCAAAATTAAATGAGTTCCACAATTTAATTATATCAGTGAAAACATTCAGGAAAATGGAATCAAAACAAAAGCAAATGAAATTAGATGCCAAGTGATGGAAACTGGATGCTGGCTGACACAGAATAACTGCAATATAAAATTCTTTCCAAGCATATTGAATGAAGACATTACAATACAGTAATCAAATGAGAATGCCTTTGTTGATGAGGAACACTTATTATGGGACAGGAAAATAGACAATGAAAACATTGAGAAAAAGGAATGCAAAACCCTAAGAAAAATTATAGGCCCAAAATGGGTAGATGAATAATATCACCTCGGAATCAATCAGGAATCAAACGACACGCAAATATCCATAGTGGCATTAGAAAGTACAGGGTAAGATTCTATGGACACATTAAAAGAATGAATGAAGACAGGCTTACAAAACAAATATTCAATTTTTTAACCAAAGGAGCAATCCAAAATGATGCAATGAAATGGGTTGACAAGTTTGAAACTGATTTGAAATTGGCAAGAATTGCTTCAGATGATGTCCAAATTCATGAAATCTTCAGATCCAAAATTCACAAGTGACATATTGACCAGAAGGAAGAACCAAATAAGAAGATTGGAACAACATTGTCTGAAGAGAAAAAGGAATCCAACAGGAAGAGAATGAAAGAAATATGGGCACAAAGGAAGGCAAATGACCACCTTTAAGTACTTTGGATAGTCCTAATAGGCTTTTGACAGTAATAATAATAATAACAAATTATATTTGCTAAGTTTTGTCATGTCACAAATCACTTATGTAATGAATCTTTTCATAATGATATTATCCCAATCAGTCTAAAATACGCTATTGTCAAACCACATCACAAACAATTAGATAAAATAATGGTAAAGAATTACTGATGCACCTCATTATTGCTAGCATTTTCAAAGGCTTTTGAGATCATGTACAGTAGAATGTAAAAATAGTTCAAATAGAATGTAAAAATAGTTTTAAAAAATCCTCAGTAACAAACAGTTTGGATTTAAAAAATGACTGTCAACAGAACAGGTTATATTTATCTTAATAGATGATATACTAGTAATAATAAATAAGAGATTATGACAGGAGGAATGTCTTGTGGCTTACATAAGGCTGTTGATGTTGTGAGTTGTGACATCCTCATGCTAAACCTAAACTATTGCAAAATAGAAGACAAGCTGATTCATGGTTTTTACCCCTTCCATATAATAGAAAGCGTTTTGTGTCAGTTCCCTGTTGATCACATAGCAATAGGCACCGGGAAATAGACGCAATGAAACCAAATGTATCATGTTTCCTTTCTTGTTCTGATATACATAAAAGATCTTCCATATCATAAGATGTAAATTTTGTCCCTTTTGCTGGTGATACAAGGGAGGATTAAAAAATATTACCAGTTTTGTTACTGAATGGCATCCATGGAAATATAAGGAGATAAATGGATTATCACTAACTTTTGACATAAGTCAGTACATACAAATTAAGATTAAAGATAGTTTACATTCATTATCAGTAAACTCACATACTGGAATTTATAAAACACCTTAGTTCAGCTGTGTTTTCAGCTCACATTATTACTGTTGCAGGTGATTTAAGAATGAATAAATTAGTTTACTTTGCATATGCGTTTACTAAGCTCTCCCCCTCTTTTTTTTTTTTTTAAAGGGAAGGTTATGTGCAGTAGCAGTGTGTTATAAAAGCATACTGCAGAGATCTCTTCAAAACATATTTGGTATATTGACACATATTCATTAATGTCATAGTTGTTAGAAGTATTTATATATCCCAAAAAAGGGGCAAAACATAGTGCTGGGACCTAAAACAACCTGACCAAGAACTTCAAGGATTTAACACCAACACAGAAAGAAGTAAGCCACATGCATGTACATGTATTCACAACCTGTTAGAACAAATTACCTGAAAATGCCTACACAGTGCCAGTAAATAAATTTAAAACTAGTCTTTCCAGGTGCATCAAAAGTAAAGTAATTTACTCTGCTCAAGAGTTCCTTGAGTATGCGACAAATGACCCAGTTTCCTTGTGAGAATGAACTATAAATTAACTACAAACTATACATATGCCACACTGTGCAAATATGTTATTACTGTTTCATGTACTTATTGTTAATTATCTGTTTGATTACTTATTTGTCATTCACTGAACTATGGAGTTCATTTATCTTGTAATTGATCTATTAGGAAACTTCTTGTTGTTATCGACATTTGCACAAATATGTATTGTATCCATCTTGGATTATTATATTGTCACGCAGAAGAAGGTGTAAGTAGATGAATGATAAACACTAACTTCACTTAATGCTGGTTTATTCAGCACTTCAACATACAAGAGCATGGAGTGAACTGCCTCTGGCCAGAACATATACAGTATATATACAGCTACAGAACATTCCTGTACAATGCTTCTTGAAATTTGTGGATAATTCTAGAATGTACTCGAACGAATATAGAAATTAAACCTGTACAGTCCAGGTGAGTTTTGAACTCACGACCCTCCATGTCACAGCTTAGTATCATACCCACTACACCATGGTGCTACTCAGCTTCTTCTGTGACATTGCTCCCCCCTTAAGCGAACAGCGTCTCAGTGTTACATCCTCCTAGTCCGGGAACGAGTCATCGGTCCTGCATACTCTGACTCCCGATGACTGATACTCGCCCTGGCGGTGATCTTCTTAGAACTTCTCTTGTCACTACACTCATTGTCACCTTTCTGCTTGTTGCCGGTCGCTGGAGCTTTGACTTTACCCTGGGTTGCAGGATCCATATAGGGCTTCATTCAAAGGACGTGGACCATATCTCTGATCATTCGTCGTCATGTGTCGGGGTCGAAATCTTCAACTTCATAAGTAACATCAGACAACTGTCTTGCAACCTTATAAGGTCCAAAGTAGCGCCTGAGGAGCTTCTCAGAGAGACCACCCTTCTGAACAGGAGTGAAGATCCAGACGAGGTCACCAGGCTGGTAAACATCAGGGTGGTGGCTTGCGTCATACCTTCACCGATCATTTTCTTGAGCCTGCAGCTTGCGGAGTCGAGCTAACTGTTGAGCTTCCTCAGCTTTGGTTAACACCTGGCCAATGGAGTCGTCATCCACGTCATCAGGATGTAACGGAAACAGAGTGTCCATCATCGTAGTCGCTTCATGCCCATGCACCAGGAAAAATGGTGTAAATCCTGTGGTATTATGTTTGGCGGTGTTGTAGGCAAACGTCATGAAAGGTAGCACCTCATCCCAGTTGCTCTGCTCAACATTGACAAGCATTGATAGCATGTCGACCAAGGTCTTATTAAGGTGTTCAGTAAGCCCGTTAGTTTGCGGATGGTTGGCAGTCATCATGTGATGACTAATGTTGCACCGATAGTTTATCCCTGTCACACGATTTGATTGAGAAACTTTCCCTTGATTCGTAATTAATGACCTTGGTGCACCGTGTTGTAATACAATGTCTTCTACAATGAATTTGGCTACCTCGAATGCTTTGGCTGTTTTCATGGCTTTTGCAATGGCATAGCGTGTCAGATAATCAGTGTAAACAATAATCCATCTATTGCCACTAGCAGATGTTGGAAATCGTCTGACAAGGTCAATCCCAACATGCTGGAAAGGCGTTTCGGCTGGTGGAATTGGTATGAGTCGGCAAGGTGGTTTCTGAGGAACTGTCTTTCTCCTGTGGCACTCTCGACTGTGCGACACATAGTGACAGACACTCCTGAATAAACCTTGCCAGAAAAATCTCTTGTGGATTCTATTGTATGTCTTAATAAATCCTAAATGTCCGGCCTCATGTGTGTCATGGAATTTCTGTAGAACATCTAAGCGCATGTGTTTAGGAATCACTGGTAGCCACCTCTGTCCAAACGGATCAAAGTTTGTCTTGCAAAGCAATCCATTAACTACCTTAAATTATCCTTTCACATCCTCTGACCGATTTAAGGCAAGCATAATTTGAGATATCTTGGCATCCTCCTTCTGCTCAGCAGAGAGATCTTGGCGTGCAGGGGGACAGTCACTATCTTCAGCCAAGTCTTGATGGTCTTGCACAGGGTTTCTTGAGAGACAGTCGGCATCTTGGTGTTTTCTTCCACTTTTGTACACTATGGCAATGTCATACGCTTGAAGACGTAGTGCCCACCTGGCGAGTTGTCCTGTTGGATCCTTAAGACCTGTCAACCAAAAAAAGTGAATGATGGTCTGTAACAACTTTGAAAGAGATACTGTCCAAAGAGATACTGTTGAAATTTGCACATGGCCCAGATCACAGCAAGACATTCTATTTCTGTAGTTGAGTAGTTTCTCTCGGCTTTTGTAAGTGTCCTAGAAGCATAGGCTATAACCTTCTCTTTTCCATCCAAAATTTGCACCAGAACAGCACCCATCCCATACCCACTGGCATCTGTGTGTAGTTCTGTAGGTGCTCTCTCATCATACAGACCAGATACAGGGTCAGCCATCAGAGCTTTTTGCAGCACATCGAAAGAATCTTGTTGAGTACCACCCCAGATAAATTTAGCATCGGCTGTTAACAACTCTTGGAGTGACCTGGCTTTGATACAAAAGTCTTTGATAAAACAATGGTAATAGGAACACGATCTCTAATACTTTTAGGAATAGGAAATTCCATAATAGCTCTCACCTTTTCTGGTTCTGGCCGCACCCCTTCGTTTGACACAAGGTGTCCAAGTATTTTGATTTCTTTTGCTCCAAAGACACACTTTCTTGGATTAAGTTTGTCTGGCTTGTTTGAGACACTTATGAATGGCTCTCAGTCTTTTTATGTGTTCATCAAATGTTTCTGAGAACACTATAATGTTATCTAAATAACAAAGACACATCGTCTACTTCAGGTGCCTTAGAAGATTATCCATCATGTGTTCAAAAGTTGCTGGTGCATTACACAAACCAGACGGCATTACCTTAAACTCATACAGGCCCTCGGGGGTGATCAATGCAGTTTTCTTCCAATCATCCTCATCTACTTCGATTTGCCAGTATCCCGAGTACATGTCCATGGTTGAGAAAAACTTAGCCCCCTTCAGACAATATAGTGTATCGTCAATTCGTGGAAGAGGGTGAACATCCTTTTTAGTTATCTTATTAAGCTTCCTGTAATCAACTCACAAGTGCCAGCTGCCATCCTTCTTCCTGACAAGAACCACTGGTGATGACCATGGGCTCAGCGAAGGCTGAATGATGTCATTCTTCGTCATTTTCTCTACCTCGTCCTGAATTATTCGATGTTCTGTTGCCGACACATGGTATGCTCTCTGGCTTATTGGTTGATGGTTTCCAGTGCTAATCTGGTGCTTCACCATTGATTTGTCTAATTTGCTCTTCACCTGTGGATTGAAGCATTCATAAAACTCTTGAAGAATGGCAAGTAGCTTCTTCTATTGTTCCTTAGTGAGATCTGGTGATAGTTGAGCTAGATCTTGTCTAGTAGTGGTAGCGCTAATTCCGCCCACATACTCAGCAAGGGAGGTTTCTATGATGCTCAGCTGTTCAGCAATTAACGGCTCAGTGTTTGCTACACACGTGGATCTTGGAAGTATCTGCGGTTTTCGGGGACAGTTAACTATCTACAGCTCACCAACTAAACGGGTCTACAGAGGCTGGGATGACCAAGTTATTCTCCAGTGGTATGCTCTCTTATATTCCACTATAAGATCCACAGGTTGATGCAAGGCATGACACATGGCAGTTACGTTTCTAGTGCTGACTGCAGGAATGATCACTTTATTCAGCACACACAGTCTCCACACACTCAGATGCGTATCTTTCTGTCCACAATATCTCATCTCGTCTAGCATAATCTTCGAGTAACCACAATCTATAATTGCCTGAGAAGCTTTCAAAAAGTCCCATCTGAGAATGAGGTCATGACTACACTCTTGTAAGATAATGAATTCTAAGGGCTTTGTATGGCCACTTACACGCGCACAAATGTAGGTTTTACATATTTCCCATTAGCCATCTTCAGCAGAGGTGTTTTGCTGTCGACGAATACGGTTTTCTGCAACTGGTGATGGTACTTCTCCGAAATGAGTGAATATGATGCTCCAGAGTCCACAAGAGCTTGGGCTGGTCAGCCATCCATGAGGATATCAATGTAATTTCCTATCATTGTTGTAGTGATCAACGGCGGAGGATTTTTATCTTCAGCGGCGTCATCTCCAAGGGAGGTTGCACCCTTTAGTTCTCCAGGATGCGGCGACTAGGTGATCGGCTTGAGCTTCTAAACGGCAATGGAGACCTTGATTGGCGTGTTGGGGAGCGTCCTTTCCAGCAGCTAGCTTGCGGCAATGGTGACCTGTGCTGTCCTGCACCCACATCTTCCTGTTCATCTTCATCGTCCCGGAGTTGGTGTCGGCTAAGATCAGTCTGCTGTCTCCTGGCATGGGCGTTGTCAAATATCCACCACCTTTCTCGACAATAGTGCACCACATGTCCCAGTCATCCGCAGTGGAAACATACTGGTTGGTTATCCTGGGTCCTCCAGGTGTCAGTCTTCCTTGGTGCCCAAACAGGTTCCTCATGTGGCATTGTAGGAACGTAACTTCGCCTGGGTCTTGACTTTTTTACCGTGTTAAAGGAAAATGAAGGACAAGAGATTGGGTTCAATGTCTGTTCCATTTCCTCCCTTATGACCTCTTGAAGTGTCTCGGTTTTTAGCTCACCGTGCAATCCAAGTGCCTTCTGAACTTCCTCTCTCACTATCTGATGAAGAACACTTGTGAAATCGGTTTCTTCCTCCATCACAGACATTGATACGACGTTCGGAAGCCAGTCAAACGTCTTGTGTGTAATTCTTTTTTGACGCATTGTCTCGATATACTGGCACCAATTTATGAAGTTGTCTGCTGTCGAAACCTGCTTCAGGAGTAGGGCTTGATACATGTCCTCAGCAACATCCTTTGTGAGATGAGCCACCTTATCTTCCTCCTTCATTCTAGGATCCACTATTTTACACGTCTCCAAGACGTCTTGAATGTAGGATGCTGTCGTTTCTCCTGGACGCTGTGCCCTCCATTTTAATTTATATTCAGCCTTGCACTTGGGTTGTGCGTCGCCGAAATACTTGCACAGTTCCATATCAAATACTTCCCATCTTGTGAACTTCTCCTTGTTGTTCTCATACCATTGCTTGGCAGTGCCCTTCAAGTAGAAAAATACGTTAGCCAAACACATGGTGTCATCTCATTTGTTAAATTTGGCTATAAACTCATATACCTCCAGCCACTTGTTTGGATCTTAGCCATCGTCACTGGAGAACCCGGAAGGATGTCTCGTGTGGTGGCACACAGTTGCTGTCGTCGTAACGTCCTCTTCTTCATCTTCTTTCTTCTTTTTCTTCTTCTTCTTCTTCTTCTTCTTCTTCTTCTTCTGTCTCCGATAGATTGCGATCTGTTGAATATGGCTCGAACTCAGGTTTCTCGCCACGTAAACTGCGGCTCTGTCGTGGCCTGATAGGAGCCACTGTGTCATCGATAATGTGTGGTACTCAGCTTCTTTTGTGACAATATGGTAGTTAATAACATTTGTCATGTTGAAGTTTATATTATTATTATTGTTGTTATTGTTATGTTAACACTGACGACATCAATTGCATGTAAATATGCTTAACGGTGGAATAAAACATTTGTATTTGTATTAAATGTCTTGTGGGTAATTTAGTGGCATTTAAGACTGAATTAAAGAATTTCTGTGGGGCAACTCCTACTACTTCATTAAAGAGAATCTTCACAGAAACTCTAAAAATTAATTTCTTAGTTTATAATGTAATACAAGCACTGTGTTCCTGTAATTATTCATAAAGTTAGGTCATTTCATTGTGTTACACTTAAATAAAATATACATTCTTGACTTTTTTGTATGTGCTGGAGACTCCTGTCTGTGGCATCTATGTAATAAGATTCATGTAATGTATGTCTGTAGATAACCACACCTGAAACTGCAGATGACACATGCAAGATATTAAACACGTTATGAAAATAACAGGGAAATTTGTGAATACATTTGGTCATTGGAACTGAGGAAAAGACTTTTGCATTGAAGTAAACTTCGTTGAAAGTCTGATATTTAAGTATTTGGGGTTTGTATTTAATAAACAGCTAGGTCCTGATAAAGCTACTGATCACTGAACAAATCTGGGATGATTTCAGTGCAGTTGTTAGATTCTGGTTCAGTGTATCATTCATAACATTATAAAAAGTGTATGTGATGTTCAGTTATGGAGACAGTTCTTTTGTGTATACTCTGTGTGTGTGTGTGTGTGTGTGTGTGTGTGTGTGTGTGTGTGTGTAGGGAGGGATGAAAGAAAGAGAAACAATATATTGTTAACTTTAGTCATGGTCACAGTGAGAAAGAAAAGCTGCACAGCATAATAATGAGAAAATGTCACCAGATAGCTGTGTATGAAATATGAAGTAAACAGCTCACTTGATGTAGGTATCTCAGACAACAGTGCTGACTAGGAGATCAGGCAGGAAAAGAGAGAAGCCCTGTTAGACACTACAAAAAGAAACACACTAATGGTGACAGATAAAGGCTTCACTTACACAGGCTGTTAAAGGAGGGATATGATGCTGAGAAAACTGCAGGCCAAAACTAAAGAGTGACATCTAACTTCTTCCTGTACAGCCTTTTTTATTATAATGGATAGTTGTTCAATGTCTGTCTTGACTTTCAGGTTACATGTCAGATGGGGAAATGATGAGGTCAGGAGCAGTGTCATGCCACATCCCTGATGTTTGTGATGGTTATATGTCAGAAGGTGGTGCATCCTTATACATCCGCAGACAACAAATTTATCAGCAGAGCAAGTAAGTAAAAAAAAAAACACACAAACTTTCATGAGCATGAGAGTACCTCATATTGTGAAGTTATTTCTGTTTTAACCTAAAACTTTTGGAACTGCATATTGATTTGATATGAATTAAATAATTTTTTGTTCAGAATGTTGAACACGGGTGGGGGTGAGCCAGTAGGAGCATTTGCCGTGAGTGAAAACTCATTTATTTTATGAATATGAGAAAGGGCCTGTAACCACAGGACTTGGTTTTTAATAATCTAAGAAACGTGGAAAATTATCACCAAAAGACCTGAAAATATCGAAAAAATAATGTAAAAATGATATAAAACATACACTGATGAATCAGAACTTCATGACCACCTGCTTAATAGCTTGTTTGTCCGTCTTTGGAACAAAATACATCACTGATTCTGCTTATCAGGGATCTGACAGTTTGTTGGTCACATTTATAGAAGTATGTGCCACTAGATGTTTGCACACTGGTCATGCAATTTGCATAAGTAATGGGCTGCTGATTGTGTACATGGTGATCGTGCCCTATAGTGACCCAGATGGGTTCCATAGTATTTATATCAGGTGAATTTGGTTCCCAAGACATCAATGTGGGTTCATTATAATGCTCCTCAAACCACTGTAGCATGGTTCTGGCTCCAAGACATGGGCAGTTATACTGCTGAGAGAAGAGATCGCAATCAGGGAAGACATCACGCATGAAGGGATGCAGGTGGTTCGTAGATGTCACCATGTCTTCAATTACTACCACAGGTCCCATACAAGCGCAGTGGAATATCTTCCATAACATAATACTGCTTCCACCAGCCTGCATCCGTGGAATGCTGCACGTTTCAATCTGCCATTCACTTCAATTACGCCGTCTGTGGAGACGACCGTCGACCTAGTGTAGCAAAAATGTGATTCACCCGAAGAGCTGACACATTTGCATTGATCAACGGTCTAATCCTGATGGTCCCATGCCCACTGCAATCTTAATTGACAATGTTGTTAGATCAACATGTGAACACATAGGAGTTGTCTGCTGTGGAATTCCATGTTCAACAATGTACGATGAACAGTGTGCTCCGAAACAATTATGCGTGCACCAGCATTGTGCCCTTTCACCAGAGATGCCACAGATCACCATCTATCCTATTTTACAGAACACACAAACCTCCAAACCCCACATTCTATGAAGAGCCGTGGACGTCCAACCATTTAGTGCATAGTGGTAGTTTCACTGTCCTCCTACCTCTTTCCATAGATGCTCACAACAATAGGACGTGAACATTCAACCACGTTTTCTGGATACTCGTTCAGAGGCTCTGTGCAATAATTATCTGGCCTTTGTCAAAGTTGCTTAACTCGGTGGATTTCCCCATTTGTAGCCCGTATCTTCACTAGGGTGATCCCTCGACCGTGTCTGCTCTGCTTACATACTTTTGTCACTGCATCACGTGCCCACAGTGCCACCAGGTGGCATCCAAAATCATGATGGGCAGTGGTCATAATGTTCTGGCATATCAGATGAGATATAAAATGAACTATAGTAGAGAAAAAGTTGTGGGAAGATGGAACTGAAGTTATGAAAAGGATAATTAATTTAAAATCTATATATGTTTGTCATTAAGAAATCTCATTCTTTGAAGATGAATGAAAATTGTTGTATAACTGTGTTAGAGCTATTGGAGTGTTTGAACGGAGAGGTTGTGTAAAGTGAGGGAATGTCTGTGGAAGGAAAACACATGCTTGTAGTTACAAAATCTGTCAATATTTGCTGAAGCAGAGTATAATTTGAGCCACACAGTCCTGAAGATAGCAAGGGCCGATCAGTGTGAGAACTATCACACTGTCAGCTTAACAGCTCATGCATCCCAGCTGCTGATAAGGATAATATACACAAGACTGGAAAAGAACTGGAGGATCTGTCAGATGATGATCATTTTGACTTTAGAAAAGGTAAAGGCACCAGAGAAGCAGTTTGTGACATTGCGTTCTGAAGAAAAGTCAAGACACACTCATACGATTTGTCTGCCTAGAAAAACTGTGTGGTGTCACCGCCAGACACCACTTTTGCTAGTTGGTAGCGTTTAAATCGTCCGCGGTCCGTTAGTATACGTCGGACCCGCGTGTCGCCACTATCAGTGATTGCCGCCACACGGCAGGTCTAGAGAGACTTCCTAGCACTCGCCCCAGTTGTACAACCGACTTTGCTAGCAATGGTTCACTGACAAAATACGCTCTCATTTGCCGAGACGATAGTTTAGTATAGCCTTCAGCTACGTCATTTGCTACGACCTAGCGAGGCGCCATTACCAGTTACTATTGATACTGAATCATGTACCGTCAAGAGCGACGTTCACCATTAATGGATTAAAGTTAAGTATTCCACCAGCTACGTCCGTTTTTTTCTAAATTCTAATTTCCTTGTCCTGTTCCAGACCTCATGCCAGCCTGCGTGAGCTAAAACGCGTGCCTTTTGGCTTCCTCTAGTAACACGGTGTTGGCTCTCCTGCCAACCACAACAAACTGTTTGACAGTGTAAAATGGGGCAAGATGTTCAAGATTTTGAGAAAACTAGGTGTAAGTGGTGCCAGTTGAATCTGTCAGTAGATTGGGTTTCACTAGGCATGGCCTGCACCTCAATAGGTAAGGGAAGTGGAGGTTGGCAAAGCTTGCAGGTGACATTGTAGTGGGATCACTCGTCGAAAAATTCCTGTATTAGTTGGTGTTAGAGCAGCACCTGTAATAACTTTAAGTTGAACAAATACATTTCAAGGAAGACGCAATACGTGAAAGTCACAGATCAAGCAAACAGAGTAAGACGTGTGTACACTTTAACAGTCAAATCATAACTGAGTCCAAGTCTAGCGGCCGCTGGCTGGCTGGCCACTTAGGTGGCACTGCTGCTGCATGGCTGACAGACAGCGCCGCATGTAGAGGATGCGCGGAACTGTGTGGCGGCACTTTAAAAGATTAGTGAGTCACAACACTTTTCCCCCCTTTGAATTTTTTGCACAGGTCTTGATGGAGGTGGCTTGTAGATTGCTAACGTCCTTAGGTGTTGTTTGACTGGCCGTAAAGTCTCGAGGAGGAGGCTTCCCGTATGGACGGAAGTGTCCTCGATGATAACGGATCGAGATGACAGGAGATATGGGGGTCAAATCTGCTGGTGCCCCGTGCACCAATCTACCCGTTGCGGCAAGTCTGGTTGTTATAACAGGAGACATGGGAGATGTGTCCGCATCCGTAGGAGAAGGAGGCGAGTAGAGTTGCTCCGACATATGATGGTCATCTGGTTCCTGCATGGGCACATCTCCCGGTGGCGTCAGTTCTTGTGCTGGCACCAATATGATGGTGAGAGGACTGCGTTGTGAGTAATGAGAGATTCCAGTATCCCGAGCGTCAGGTAGAGCCGAAGGCGGTGTAGCGACATCCGGAACAGGCGTTGCCGGCACAGGAGGCCGAAGCTGGTCCGAATGACGCACTGCAACATCTGTGTCTGTCTGGATTTCATACAGGTGTCGGCCACGGTGTCGTAAGCTGCGGCCAGGACTCCATTTTGGCTGCCTGCCATATCCTCGTACTCATACAAGGTCGTCGGCGGTGAACCGGCCAAGCGAAGGCACCTGCGGCCTTGAGGTGAAAGGCCGCAGAAGATGAAGTAGCGTGCGGGGCTGTCGGCTATGTAAGAGCTCAGCCGGGCTGTGGTCACCCATGGGGGTGAAACAGTTAGAAGCAAGAAATTGGAGAAGCGCACCATCAGCAGAGGAAGTCAGAAGTTTCCTCATCTGAGCCTTAAATGTGTGGACCAGTCGTTCAGCCTCACCGTTTGACTGTGGATGGAACGGAGGGGCCGTGACATGCATGACGCCGTGGCGGGCACAAAAATCTGCAAAATCGGAAGAGGTAAATTGCGGACCATTATCAGTAACAAGAGTAGAGGGAAGGCCTTCCAAAGAGAAAATGCGAGCTAGAGCATTGGTGGTTGCCGTGGTGGTAGGTGACGTGCAACGGACAATGAAAGGAAAGTTAGAGTAAGCGTCAATAATGAGAAGCCAATAAGTACCTAAAAAAGGTCCCGCAAAGTCAGCATGAATACTCTCCCAGGGCTTCTCAGGCGAAGGCCACGGTGACAAAGATGACTTTGGGGCAGCGGCCTGTGACACACAAGGGCCACAGGCAGCGACCATGTGTGCGATTTCAGAGTCGATGCCAGGCCAGTACACATGACAGCGCGCCAGAGATTTTGTGTGAGAGACACCCCGGTGCCCTTGGTGAAGGAGGCGCAAGACCGAAGCATGCAAAGATGCAGGTACCACAAAACTCGACGAAGCATTTTCGGTGGAAAGGAGGATAACACCATCCCTATCCGTGAGATGGTAACGCAAAGCGTAGTAGTTGCGCAATGAATCGGAAGTCTTAGCGGACGGTCGATCTGGCCAACCCTTCCGAATACAGCGTAAAACCCGGGAGAGGGTAGGGTCAGAACCCGTAGCAGCCGCCAGCCTGTCCCTGGTGATGGGGAACCCCTCCACAACCTGCTGCTCAGCAACATCCAGGTGGAGCACAAAAGTTCGTCCCTATCAAATGCCAGATCAGGACCCATGGGAAGGTGAGACAGTGCATCAGCATTCTCATGTTGAGCCATTGGCCGGAAATGAATCTCATAATTGAAATGAGACAAGTAAAGAGCCCAACGCTGGAGGTGGTGTGCAGCCTTGTCAGGAAGTGACGTTGATGGATGAAACAAGGAAACAAGTGGTTTCTGATCTGTAACGAGATGAAATTTTGATCCATAGAGAAAAACATCAAACTTATGAAGAGCATAAATAATGGCCAAAGCTTCTTTTTCAATTTGAGAATACTTTTGTTGGGCATCCGTAAGCGTATTGGAGGCATAAGCAATGGGTTGTTCAGAACCGTCAGAAAAACGGTGCGCAAGGGCTGTACCGACCCCGTATTGAGAGGCGTCCATGGCAAGAAAAAGATGTTGGCCAGGTCGATAAGTAGCCAGGCACAGGGCCTGTTTCAACATAGTCTTCAATCTCTGGAAAGCCACATCGCATGACGCAGACCAGTGAAAAGGCACGTTTTTATGCAACAGGCGATGCAACGGCTGAGCCACCGAAGCAGCAGACGGTAAAAACTCGTGATGGTATGCTATTTTCCCCAAGAAGGCCTGCAGTTCCTTAACGGCTGTAGGGCGAGGAAGGGCATCGATCGCAGTGACGGTTTGCTGAAGCGGACGAATACCATCCCGAGAGAGTTGAAACCCCAAGTACATGATAGATGCCTGAAAAGATTTTGATTTCTGAAGATTACACTTAAGACTGGCAGTCTGTAAGACATGAAAAAGTGTGCGGAGATTTTGAAGATGTTCGTCAGTGGTGGAGCCAGTGACAACAATGTCGTTCTGGCAATTTATACACCCAGGGACAGTGAGCAATAATTGTTCTAAGAATCACTGAAAGAGAACAGGGGCGCTGACAACCCCGAATGGCAATTGTTGGCATTGATAGAGGCCGAAAGATGTGTTAAGGACCAGAAACTGCCAGGAAGCAGCGTCGAGAGGAAGTTGATGATAAGCTTCTGACAGGTCAAGTTTAGAAAATTACTGTCCTCCAGCAAGTTTAGTGAACAATTCTTCAGGTCGAGGCATAGGGTAAGGCTTTGAAATTGCCACAGAGACGAATATCACCATTTGGCTTAGCAACAACAACGACAGGAGAGGACCACTCACTGGAAGTGACAGGAAGCAAGACCCCTGAAGCAGTGAGACGATCCAGCTCCCGTTTGACCTGATCACGAAGGGCCACAGGAATGGGCCGAGCCCGAAAAAACTTAGGCCAAGCAGTCGGTTTGAGCATGATGTGAGCTTCAAAGTCGTTTGCACGGCCTAACCCAGGAGAAAAAAGGGATGAAAATGTCGTCGACAAGGAATCCAGTTGAGCATAAGGAATAGCATCAGATACGATATTGACAGAGTCATCTATAGACAACCCAAAAACGCGAAAGGCATCGAAACCAAAAAGATTATCCGCGTTACTCTGGTCGACCACAATTATGGGAACAGTATAAACGACAGATTTGTAAGATACCTCAGCATCAGATTGTCCCAAGAGAGAAATCTTCTGTTTATTGTAAGTCCGTAACTGCCTAGTGACTGGTGACAGGATTGGAGAACCCAACTGAAGATACGTTTGAGAATCGGTGATAGTGGCAGCAGAACCAGTATCCACCTGAATGCGAACATCTCGACGAAGTATTTGGACAGTGAGGAATAACTTCCCTGAAAGGGAAGAAGTACAACTGACAGACAACACAGAATCAGAATCATCGTCATGTTCATGAACATCATGTATGCGGTCGGATTTGCAGATGGATGACACATGACCCTTTTTTTTTGCATTTGTGACACACGGCTCAACCTTGTGGACAATCTTCTCGTGAATGTTTCGTAAAACACCGCGGACATGGAGGAAGTTGCCGTGGGTTTTGCTGCAGTTTCTTAGAGGTTTGTTTACGGTTAGGCAGAGGCTGCGCTTGGGAGCGGACTGCGGCCACGTCGGCCGGCGGGGACACGCCACACGCTTCGTCAACATCGCTCAGAGGTTGTATTTCCCCGACGTCGTCCCATGCCTCTATTTGTGCTCCAGCGGCACGAGAAATTTCAAAAGACTGAGCAATGGATAGGACTTCATCTAGAGTCCGGTTTGCTGACTGAAGGGCACGTTGCGTAACTTCTTTGTCGGGTGCCGATCGGATGATAGCATCCTGTACCATGGAATCGGCGTAGGATTCTTTGTGAACTTCAGTAACAAATTGACACTTTCTACTGAGGCTGTGTAGTTCAGCAGCCCAAGCACGATAGGATTGATTCAGTTGACAACAATAAAAGGCAACACGAGAGGCTACCACATGCGTTTGCTTTTGAAAATAGATGGACAGAAGTGACCACATTTCAGCAAAGAACAAAGACACAGGATCTTTCAAAGGAGCCAATCGCGACAACAACCGATGCATTTGAGGTGAAATACATGAAAGGAGCAGAGACTTACATGTTTGTTCGTCTGCGACATGAAATGCCAAGAAGTGCTGTCAAAGACGTTTTTCATAATCAGACCAGTCTTCCGCCGTCTCGTCGTAAGGAGGAAAAGTAGGTAGAGACGATGACGAGAGACGCCCCGCATTTGATGCCGCGACGGAATCATAAATCGCATTTGTGAGAAGCATTTGCTGTTCTATGAGACCTTGCAATAGTTGCTCTAAAGTAGCCATGGAAACATGTGGGTCAACGATGGAAGAGAAAAATCCATCCTCGGCGCCATTTGTAATAACTTCAAGTTGAGTAAATATATTTCAAGGAAGACGCAATACATGAAAGTCACAGATCAAGTAAACAGAGTAAGACGTGTGTACACTTTGACAGTCAAATCATAACTGAGTCCAAGTCTAGCGACCGCTGGCTGCCTGGCCACTTAGGTGGCGCTGCTGCTGTATGGCTGGCAGACAGCGCTGCACGTAGAGGACACGCGTAACTGCGTGGCGGCACTTTGAAATATCGGCGAGTCACAACAGCACCATTTTTAGATTGAAGCCAGCTGATAGATATACGTGCTTATAGGAAGTCCCTCTAACTAAGGAATCACCTTCAGAGGACGTCATGTTTCCAAGTAGAGAAGGAACTAGCATATTTCATCAAAATATAAGAGGTATTAGAGATAAAGTTAGTGAACCGCTTATGGATGTTGACTCTGAAATTATTGGTATATCGGAGTACCATTTAAATAATTTGACAATTCAGAGGCTTCCTTTACCAGGATACAGATTAGCTGGCTGTTTTCCAAGGAGTTCCTTGCGGAATTAGGTAGTGGCCATGTATATCATCATCATCACCATCATCATCATTTAAGACTGATTATGCCTTTCAGCGTTCAGTCTGAAGTCCCCCTTATAAAATTCCTCCATGATCCCCTATTCAGTGCTAACATTGGTGCCTCTTCTGATGTTAAGCCTATTACTTCAAAATCATTCTTAACCGAATCCAGCTATCTTCTCCTTGGTCTACCCCGACTCCTCCTACCCTCTACTGCTGAACCCATGAGTCAGTCTCTTGGGTAACCTTGCTTCTCCCATGCGTGTAACATTACCCCACCATCTAAGCCTGTTCGCCCTGACTGCTACATCTATAGAGTTCATTCCCAGTTTTTCTTTGATTTCCTCATTGTGGACACCCTCCTGCCATTGTTCCCATCTACTAGTACCTGTAAACATCCTAGCTACTTTCATATCCGTAACCTCAACCTTATTGATAAGGTAACTTGAAAGAAAGATTGAACGGTGCACAGATAACTTAGTCTTGGTACTGACTTCCTTCTTGCAGAAGAGAGTAGATCGTAGCTGAGTGCTCACTGCATTAGCAATAACAAACATTATTCCATTTGAGTCTGTAGATGTATCAAGGCACTGCACTGAACAGATATTTGAATGTTGTGCAGGGGCAGTTGAATTTAGTGAAACTAAACTTCTAAATGTTGTTGTTTATAGGTCCCCTAACTCTGACTTCAGAGCATTTCTGCTCAAGCTAGAGTGGGTCCTTGATTCACTTTATAGGAAGTACCAGAAATTAGTTATATCTGGTGACTTCAACATTAATTTTGTATATGATTGTGCAAGAAAAAGGATGGTGGTAGATCTCCTCAATTCATATCTACATCTACATGATTACTCTGCAATTCACATTTAAGTGCTTGGCAGAGGGCTCATCGAACCACAATCATACTATCTCTCTACCATTCCACTCCTGAACAGCGCGCGGGAAAAACGAACACCTAAACCTTTCTGTTCGAGCTCTGATTTCTCTTATTTTATTTTGATGATCATTCCTACCTATGTAGGTTGGGCTCAACAAAATATTGTCGTATTCGGAAGAGAAAGTTGGTGACTGAAATTTCGTAAATAGATCTCGCTGCGACGAAAAACGTCTTTGCTTTAATGACTTCCATCCCAACTCGCATATCGTATCTGCCACACTCTCTCCCCTATTACGTGATAATACAAAACGAGCTGCCCTTTTTTGCACCCTTTCGATGTCCTCCGTCAATCCCACCTGGTAAGGATCCCGGACTTGTTGCATCTTCTAAGTGTCCTGCCAATGAAACGCAACCTTTGGCTCGCCTTCCCCACAATATTATCTATGTGGTCTTTCCAACTGAAGTTGTTCGTAATTTTAACACCCAGGTACTTAGTTGAATTGACAGCCTTGAGAATTGTACTCTTTATCGAGTAATCGAATTCAAACGGATTTCTTTTGGAACTCATGTGGATCACCTCACACTTTTCGTTATTTAGCATCAACTGCCACCTGCCACACCATACAGCAATCTCTTCTAAATCGCTTTGCAACTGATACTGGTCTTCGGATGACCTTACTAGACGGTAAATTACAGCATCATCTGCGAACAACCTAAGAGAACTGCTCAGATTGTCACCCAGGTCATTTATGTAGATAAGGAACAGCAGAGGTCCCAGGACGCTTCCCTGGGGAACACCTGATATCACTTCAGTTTTACTCGATGATTTGCCGTCTATTACTATGAACTGCGACCTTCCTGACAGGAAATCAATCCAGTCGCACAACTGAGACGATACCCCATAGGCCCGCAGCTTGATTAAAAGTCGTTTGTGAGGAACGGTGTCAAAAGCTTTCCGGAAATCTAGAAATACGGAATCAACTTGAGATCCCCTGTCGATAGCGGCCATTACTTTGTGCGAGTAAAGAGCTAGTTGCGTTGCACAAGAACTATGTTCTCTGAAACCATGCTGATTGCGTATCAATAGATCAATCCCTTCAAGGTGATTCATAATGTTTGAATACAGTATGTGCTCCAAAACCCTACTGCAAACCGATGTCAATGATATAGGTCTGTAGTTTGATGGATTACTCCTACTACCCTTCTTAAACACTGGTGCGACCTGCGCAATTTTCCAATCTGTAGGTACAGATCTATCGGTGAGCTAGCGGTTGTATATGATTGCTAAGTAGGGAGCTATTGTATCAGCGTAATCTGAAAGGAACCTAATCGGTATACAATCTGGACCTGAAGACTTGCCCGTATCAAGTGATTTGAGTTGCTTCGCAACCCCTAAGGTATCAACTTCTAAGAAACTCATGCTAGCAGCTGTTCGTGTTTCAAATTCTGGAATAATCCATTCATCTTCCCTGGTGAAGGAATTTTGGAAAACTGCGTTCAATAACTCCGCTTTAGCGGCACAGTCGTCGGTAACAGTACCATCGGCACTGCGCAGCGAAGGTATTGACTGCGTCTTGCCGCTTGTGTACTTTACATACGACCAGAATTTCTTTGGATTTTCTACCAAATTTCGAGACAATGTTTCGTTGTGTAACCTATTAAAGGCATCTCGCATTGAAGTCCGTGCCAAATTTTGCGTGTCTGTAAATTTTAGCCAATCTTTGGGATTTCGCGTTCTTCTGAACTTCGCATGCTTTTTCCATTGCCTCTGCAACAGCGTTCTGACCTGTTTTGTGTACCATGGGGGATCAGTTCCATCTCTTACCAATTTATGGGGTATGAATATCTCAATTGCTGTTGCTACTGTATCTTTGAATTTGAGCCACATCTCATCTACATTTGCATAGTCATTTCGGAAGGAATGGAGATTGTCTCTTAGGAAGGCATCTAGTGACACTATCCGCTTTTTTAAATAAAATTATTTTGCGTTTGTTTCTGGTGGATTTGGAAGAAACGGTATTGAGCCTAGCTACAACGACCTTGTGATCACTAATCCCTGTATCAGTCATCATGCTCTCTATTAGCTCTGGATTGTTTGTGGCTAAGAGGTCAAGTGTGTTTTCGCAACCATTTACAATTCGCGTGGGTTCGTGGACTAACTGCTCGAAATAATTTTCGGAGAAAGCATTTAGGACAATCTCGGAAGATGTTTTCTGTCTACCACCGGTTTTGAACAAGTATGCAGACTGATGCAGACTGTGTTTTTTCCAACTAGGGGGCAGGGGAACAGTAGCACAGCCATAGACAATATTTTGATTCATTCTTCATTACTAGATGGGCATTCTGTTAGTAAAAGGATGAATGGCCTTTCAGACCATGGTGCACAAATTTTAACACTGAAAGTTTTTATACTCAAAACAAATGTCACATATAATTACTAACTGTGTAGAAAAAGCTAATCCAATGGCTATAGAGAATTCTTTGAACCTTGTCAAGGAACAAGAGTGGCAGAATTTTATAATGCTGATAACATAGATGACAAATATAATGCTTTCCTTAACACATTTCTCATGCTCTTTGAGAGTTGCTTTTCATTAGAACTTTCTAAACGGGATACTAGCAGTAAAAGGCAGCCTGGGTGGCTGACTAATGGGATATGGATATCATGTAGAACCAAGTGGGAATCATATCAAAATGTTAGAGGTAGTCACAATCAAGCTACAGTAGCCCATTACAAATAGTATTGTAAGGTGCATAAAAATGTTATTAGGAAGGCAAAGAGTATGTGGTATGCCATATGGTCAGTTGTGAAGGAAGTGTCTGGTCAGTAACACAAGGTTGACGATATAAAGTCAGTTTGTAGTAAAAATATTTTTGTTACTGATAAATCAGATATATGTACAGTATTTAAAAATCATTTTCTGAGCATTGCTGGTGAATTAAATCTACATTTAGTTTCTACAGGGAATCATATAGCGCTCCTGACAAATGCCTTTCTGAGATTGCGGTCTGAAATACTCATCTGTGATACAGACAAGGGGGAGATTGAGTCAGTAATTAAATCGCTGAAAACTAAGGACTCTTGTGGATATGATGGAGTGCCTATCAGAATATTAAAGTACTGCTGAGCTGCACATGTTAGCCCTGTATTCAGCCATATTTGTAATTTTTCCTAAAGGAATGGTCAGTTTCCTGAATGATTAAAGTACTCGTCAGTAAAGCCGCTTTATAAAAAGGGATAATGTATACAATTTTAGACCTATTTTTATGCCATCACTGTTTGCTAAAGTTATTGAAAAGGCTGTGTATGTAAGGTTAATTGATCATTTTATGTCACATGATTTGCTATCAAATGTACAGTTCGGCTTTAGAAGTTGTTCAACAACTGAAATTGCTATATTCTCTTTTTTCTGAGAGCTACTGGATGGATTAAACACAAGGTTACGAACACTAAGCATATTTTTTGATTTAATTAAGACATTTGACTACGTTGATCACAAAATATTGCTCCATAAGTTGGACCATTACGGAATACGGGGAGTAGCTCACAATTGGTTCACCTCTTACTTTAGTAACAGGCAGCAAAAGGTCATTATTCACTGTGTTGAGAATGGCTGTGATGTGGGGTCTGAATGGGGTACTGTCAAGTGTGAGGGGGGGGGGGGGGGGATGCTCCAGGGATCAGTGTTGGGGCCACTCCTGTTCCTTATTTATGTAAATGATATACCCTCTAGTATTAAAGGTAATTCTAAAATATTTCTGTTAGCTGATGACACTAGCTTGGTAGTAAAGGATGTTGTGTGCAATAGTGCAGTTCATGACATAAGTTCATGGCTTGTAGAAAATAAACTAATGCTAAATCACAGTAAGACTCGGTTTTTACAGTTTCTAACACATAATTCAACAAAATACGACATTTTAATTTCACAGAATGAGCATATGATTAGTGAAACTGAACAGTTCAAATTTCTATATGTTCAGATATATGTTAAACTTGGGTGGAAAGCCCATGTTCAGGAACTTTGCTTATTTTCATTCATGTATGTCATATGGTATTATATTTTGGGAAAACTCTTCTCATTCTAAAAGGATATTTTTGGCTCAGAAATGGGTGGTTTGTGCAATAAGTGGTGTAAGTTCATGAACCTCTCGTCGATCCTTCTCTAGTCTGGGTATTTTGACATTAGCCTCCACACACACACACACACACACACACACACACACACCCACACACACACACACACACACACACACACCTTACTGTCATTTCTTGTAAACAATATCAGCTTATTCCCAAGAATAAGCAGCTTTCACTCAGTTAATACTCGGCAGAAATCCAACCAGCATTTGGATCGGACTTCCTTGACTCTTGGACTCTTGTACAGAAAGGTGTGCAGTATACTGCTGCATCCATTTTCAATAAGCTACCACAAAAATTCAAAAATCTTAGCAGTAATCCATGCACTTTCAAATCGAAGCTGAAGAGTTTCCTCATGGGCCACTACTTCTATTCTGTTGAGGAGTTCCTTGAAAAATTAAGCTGATCCTTATTTTATACAGTTTATTGCGTTTACTTAAACGTATGACTTGACTTTTTTGGGTTCATAAACATTTTATTTTTATCTGTTATTACTTTTATGTTGTAGTTTTATGTACTGACATGTTCCATGACCTTGGTGATTTGCTCCTCAATTTGGTCCTACGGAGCTTGATGGGTAAATAAAAAATAAATAAAATAGGGGAAGACTAGGTAGCAGTAAGTACGAGAACCAAGAAGGAATAATGAGACTGGATGACCAACAACAAAGTGCTCAGATTAAAAAGGGTGTAAGACAAGGATACAGTTTTTCGCCCCTACTGTTCAATCTATACATCGAAGAAGCAATGACAGAAATAAAAGAAAGGTTCAAGGGTTGGATTAAATTCAGGAAAGACTGTCACTGATAAGATTTGCTGATGACATTGCTATCCTCAGTGAAAGTGAAGATGAATTACACGATCGGTTGAATGGAATGAACAGTCTAATGAGCACAGAATGTGGATTGAGAGTAAACCAGAAAAAGACCAAAGTAATGAGAAGCAGCAGAAATGAGACTGGCAAGAAACTTAACAACAAAATAGGTGGTCACAAAGTAGATGGAGTTAAGGAATTCTGCTACCTTGGAAACAAAGTAACCCAAGACAAAGCAAGGACGGCGGACGAAGCATGACCTCCATCATAGGCAGGTCATTCCTGACTAAGACAAGACTACTGGTATCAAACATAGGCTTTAATATGAGGAAGAAGTTTCTGAGAATGTATGTTTGGAGCACAGTGTTGTGTGCTAGTGAATCACGGACAGTGGGAATACATGATCAGAAGGGAATCAAAGTGTTTGAGGTGTGATGCTACAGAAGAATGTTGAAAATTAGTTAGACTGATAAGATAAGGAATGAGGATGTTCTCCACAGAATCAGTGACAAAAGGAACATATGAAAAACATTGACAAGAAGAAGGGGCAGGATGATAGGACAGTTAAGACATCTGGCAGTAACCTCCATCCTGCTAGAGGGAGCTGTAGAGGGCATAAACTGTAGGGGAAAACAGAGACTGGAAAATATCCAGAAAATAGTTGAGGATGTAGGGTGCAAGTGCTACTCTGAGATGAAGAGCTTGGCGTGGAAGAGGAATTTGTGGTGGGCCTTATAAAACCAACCAGAATAACTGATGACAGAAGCATAAGAAAAGCAAAGATGCACATGTCCACACAATCCTTGGCTGTAATTCTTCTGTGGAGAGTGGGAAGAGAATCAATGAATTGCAGTGGGCCAATAGCTCATATTATGATAGAACCACCTTTGTGTTTACAAAAAGCAAGTAAACACTCCAACAGATGGGTGTTGAGCATCTGTTATATATTAACCTGATTTTTTGTTGGAAACTAGGAAAAGGATGGCTTCGTGGACAATGTTATGAGGGGTGTTCAATAAGTGACGCAACACTTTTGTTCTTGGCCAATTTCAGATGAAAAATATGGAATTTGTTATGAGACATCATGTAATATTCCTGTTTCAGCCCTTATATTTCCATGAATTTCAGATGGGTGGCGACACTATAAGTAGCCTTCAAAATAGTGTAACAGAGGTGTATTCCAGGCAGAGAGCTGTCATTGAGTTTCTTTTGGCATAAAACCAGAGCATCACAGATATTCATAGTGCTTGCGGAATGCTTATGGAGACCTGTCAGTGAATAAAAGCACGTTGAGATCACACAAACCTGTCCGATCTACCACATGCCAACTGGCTGCACACAGCTGTAATTCTGATGTCCTCCATCATGCTGCAACAATCAGCACTAAACTGTATTGTGCCACCCTCGGGGAATTGAAGAAACTCCTTCTCCATGACAACACTAGGCTTCACACAAATCTGTGCTGTGACATTGACCAGTAGAGTGGTACCATGCAGGATCTCCCAGTAAGGTGGCATAAGGCCATTGTGTTGAACAGAGATTATGTTGAAAAATAGGGTTTTGTTGCCAAAAGAGTGATATGGTGTGTTGGAATCCTGAATAAAATGAATTTGCTTTCAGAAAAAAAAGTGTTGCATTATTTATCGAATGCCCCTCATATTTCGATCGTCATCCATCCTTGTTCTATGATGTCTGCAGTCTTTGGATCACCTAATGCAGTCTAGGTTGTGATAGAAGTTTGGATATTACTATCTGCTAACGAATATGTAGTCTGTGTCAGTAATGTTGTACTATGATTGTGGAAACAGTTTGTTTAGGATACTGATTGAATTCTGATATCACTTGAGTCAAATCAACTGTCTTTCATTGAGGCAATCCTTTTCAGCATATGGCAAGATGGTTTTTCATGTACTGTTAGTCTGAACCACTGCTTGTGTATGCTATCATTATTTTGAGCATTGCTGGTCTTGATACAACTAAAATTTTTGCTGAAACTTAAATTGTTTCAGTAATTTTCTATTGCTGAAGTTCAGAGTGCTTTTCCCTTGTGTCCCACCTTTCACTGATGTTGGCACAAACTAGTGTGAAATAGACTGTTTGGCATACTATAGACCAACAGTAAACATAGTCATAACACAATAACAATCATTTTTACAATCTCAGAAAAGATGCTGTGTTTCAATGCATACAGGTTTCCAGTATTTTTTTTTAATCATATTTGTAGTAATGTTGGTATCCATAGTTAATGGACTGCAATTCAGCCTTCATTTTCTATAAGATTTTATCAGGTGCGGTATGATAGTCTTAAGACACTGAAATCATATTTGGAAGGACAACAATTCAAATCCCCATCCAGCTATCTGGTTTTAGGTTTTCTGAGATCTATAAATTCCTTCAAATACCATGATGGTTCCTTTGAGAGAACATGGCAATTTCCCTCCCTATCCTTCCTCAATCTAAGCTTACGCTCTTAGTGGCCTTGACACTGACTGGACATTTAACCCTAAACTTCTTTTATTCCTATTCTGCGATACGTGACACTGTACTTCATCTTGATCAGTTCACTGGTTGCTGGTAAGGGCTCCATCATTATTAATGGATTCCTTGGTGGCCATGTCTAATGTCTCCCCAGATAATATTTCCCACTAACAGGATTTGATGAAGGCAGTAGAGCCTATAGGATCAGTTAAGCATTCTGATGAAAACATGAGGTTGTTTGGTCACTTTCTCAGACAGTGTAAAACATAAAGCTGAAATGGTAAAAAACTCCATATATGAAGCTTCTAGTCAGTTATATAGTGGTGTAAAATGCCTGGGCATTCATAAGTTAGGGCAAATGCCCAGCATAAATGCCTGGGTAAATGCTTAAAATTCACAAATGCCTGGGCATTTATGCAGTTTAAAGATGAATTGAGAAGCAGAACTTATTAAAAATTTAAGCTGATATTTTGTATTGGAAAATATGTTTAACAACACTGCTTCTTTAGTGATTGGGTAACCAAGTGAAAAAGCTTCTTGAGAGTTGGATGAAAGTTATTAGGGAAATAAGTTGGACTGCAAACATAACTTATTACATCTTTAATGAGGTCAGTTCTTGGAGTAGTACATAATAAATAAAGAAAAAAAAAACACCCAAGTTGAAAAGTAATTTTGAAGATAAAGTATAGTTTATATTAAGTAGCTATCCTATAGGCAGTGTTTTTACTTACTGCTGATTCCGATTCACCGATTCTCTAGGAATTGACTAGAATCTGAATAAAACAATTCCAGCATCTTGGGCATCAATTCCTTGTTATGAAGTCTTTTTTATGTTATTGTTCTCGCTTTATCTTCACAACAGTGCAGTCATACAAAGTGGATAAAGAAAGGAGCAGAATAGAAAACTATAGTCTGTCTCAAATGTCGCTACATCTGACAATGAAGCATTTTTTTCCTTGTTGTTCTCTGAAAACAGTTTAACATTTAAGAATAAAATTATCACCAAGAAATACATGCCATCTGTTTATTACATTCAGTAATAATTTTGTAGGGAGAGAGACCGAGAGTGAAGATTAGAAATGGTAAAAAGAAAAATGACTTTATAAATGATAAACAGCTGTCAGCATTATGTACCCTTCCTTGGTACAGCGAGTTGAAATATTTCTCCCTTCTTTCCTTTTGTTCTTAGCAATAAAGACAGTGAATGATATACAATCGGTTTAAATGTAAATATCCACTAGCTTTTAGTATTGGGGGTATTGTCGCATCCCTTGTTTTAATTGTTAAATTATAAATTCCAGCATTAGAAACTTTAAAAAGTACTTTTTTTGTAAATGCCCTGATTTTGGGCATTTAAAACTGCTTTGGGTAAATTCCCAGGCAAATGCCCATTTATGAATGACCTACCCATTGGAAATTTGCCCATCACTACAGTTATTTCATGATGTTTAGCCATAAAGTCTGTAGTGAGGTAGTTCAATAATTTTCCCTTCAGCAACAAAGTATCTCCATACAGAATACTTTGCTAGCTTTCTGAAGAAACCTCTGCTGAGCTAGAGGAGATATTCACCCACAAACACTTGCATAGCGCTCTCTCTCTCTCTCTCTCTCTCTCTCTCTCTCTCTCTCTCTCACACACACACACACACACACACACACACACACACAGCTGTACACCTATGTTTGCTGACTGGACACACCCTCGACCCAACAGTGCTCCTTCCCCTGCTCTGTCGTGTCTCAACCCTTCCCAATTCAAGCCGGGACATCATCTTCATTGTGCACCTCACTGGCTCTGGTGCCCATGTGTTGCTTGCTTAGCCTTTTCACCTGCAACCCTCCACTCCCCACACCTCCTGCTTTCCTAAGCTGCACACCTGAGCCAGTAACTACCCATCCCAAACTCCTCCTTTTACTTCCTGCCTCTTTCTCCCTCTACTCACCTCACTTGACAGAACCCTCATCCCAGTCCACCTGCTGAACTGCAATCCCAGCATTGTGTGTCTTCTTTACTCTTAAATTATTTATGTTCTGCCAGAACTTCCCTTCCTATAATTAAATACTTATAACGTAGCCAACTTGCACTACAAGTCATCATACCTCCCATTCTGCTTCACTGATTTTAATTGCCTCACACAAACCACTCACTTTTTTTGTAGTTACCACTCTGAATCTATTTAAGAGTTATTGTTAGACTTGTCGGTCTAGATGAATTTAAATATTTAGGTTTAGTGCTGACTGCCAGTAAATTTGTACAGGGTACATAATCACCTCCATATTATAGACACGAGCTACCTCCATTTGTTTTGGGAGTTTATAAGAATGATACCTAATCCTGTAAAATATCTTTAGTATCCCTCCCTACAATACTGACTAGTATCTTTGATTCTGTACAAATTGATCACTCATGGGTACTACTCACCAGGAAATTGTGTTGTATATTACTTTCCTTAGCACTAGACCAATGCCCATCTGCTATAAACTTTATATAAATCAAATATTAAAATGATATGAATTCCTAATCAGACTCCTTATTTTGGTTATCAGAGACCTGCTGCAGCTCCCCAGCATCTTATTGTCCTGGAAATGCCTTACACAAAGTGCACTCTTCATGCAATAACATGATTTTGTGTGAATATGGTACATGGGACAAGGCTTGATATTCTAAAGCAGTCACATGTGTAACTGCTGAGAATAATGTGCTAAAGCATTGTAATTTAGCAAACTAACTTGCAGTTTCTCCATGCCTGATAACATTTTACAATCCTCTCAAGAGGTACCAGTGTTATTTCTCATTGGTTGTCTAGCTGTTACTGGCATATCTCTCAACAGTGTATCAGAGAAATCCAAACAGTGGACTTTGCATTGCACAACTGCACCTGTGTGTTAAATTGTTGATTATTATTTTTGCTCTAGTGATGCAGAATGTTTCTCTGCTGTTTAGCATCAGGGTCATAATGATATATTCACCATTCTTCTGTGGTCATCAGGACAATGCTATCAAAACTGCGATAGTTTAGCTTCTGCTTCCATTTGGTACTACTTTTCCTCAGGAGTTAGTAAGTGCAATACCAACTGGGTAGAGATATTTGATGTATCAAAAAGCTTGTGAATGATGATTTATACTTCACTCTTGATCGCACTCCCTTTCCACTACTGACTCAGGAGAAATTCCATACTCTTCAAGCATCTGGGCTTCACTTGTATGTCAATTCCATTGCTCACGGTTAAATGAGCTTATCTTTTCTCTAACAGAATATTTATGCCATCTGCAAACCTTAAAAGTTTTTATTTCTTTGCCGTGAAGTATAATTTCATTTTCAAATTTCTTTGATTTCCTTTACTTCATGCTCAGTCTAGAGATTAAATAATGTGGGAAATAGCTTACAGCCCTGTTTCACTCCTTTCTCAACTATTGAATCTGTTTCATGTCATGTGACTCTTAAAGCTGCAGTCTGGTTTCTGTACAAGTTGTAGATAATCTTTTGCTCTTTGTATTTTATCTCTGCCATCTTCACATTGGCAAAGTGTGTTTTATAGTCAACATCACCAAAGATTTATCTAAATTTACAAATGCTGTTAATGCACTTATGTCTTTCTTCACACTATCTTCAAAGAAAAGTTATAAGGTCCATCTTGCCTACATTTCTCCAGAATCCAAACATATCTTCTTCTCTAAATAATTTGTTTAATAATTTTTTTTTTCGTAATGTGGGGCCACAGTTGTAATATATTTCTTTAAAGTCAGTACTGCCATTGGCTGTTGTTTATTTACAGTGTTACATTTACACTTACACAATCATGAGTTCGGCTTCAAAGTGCCATTATAAAGTGTTGTGTTATCAATTGCCTAAGATGGCATACTGTCATATTAAAATACACTATTAGACACATTGTCTAAGAGTCGATATTTCTGGCTGAATCAAGTCAAGATGGTGTACTCAGCAATGAGAAGATGCATGAATAATCGAAAAATGCAAATATCGAGATATTTTCAAACATGTGTTCTTTATTCAAAAGATTATCCAAGCTCTGTGCATAGGTTCTGTAGGTCTGTTTATTTCTTAAAATAGTCTGTGATGTTGGGCTACTTCTGAGAGGAGTTGACATTTTTTCGCTTGGTGTTTCAAATTTTTCTTACAGCAATAATGTCATTGTACTAAATCCCCTCTGGCTCTTATATTCTAGAGGAGTATCAACACATTCCCCAACGCTGACTGACAAGATTGCTGCCTTCATTCTGACTTTCATACTTATGTCTTCTTCCTTGTTTTGTGGTGAAGCAGTGGTCACAATCTCAGCACCACACGTGTACTGGTAGCTGGGATCACATGCACTGATCTTTGGCCACCCATTCAAATTTTCTTCATCGACATATTAAAAACTATTTAAATCCAATTCCATTTTTGTGCAGCTGTTGTTTCTTCACCAATGAAACCTTGAAATCATTTCCTTCTAAATCCGGCTTCAAGCAGCCTGTTATAATTCTGCATGTGTCATTAAGGAAATATCCACCTGTTTGGCATGTATTGACTTATACCAAACAGGACAGTCATACTCTGCATTGGAGTAGCATAATGCCATTGCAGAGTTTTGGATGGTTTCAGCTTGGCTGCCCACCTGTGATCTGACCAGATTTCTCTGTAGGTTATTCCTGGTGGAGACTTTTGATTTGAAATTCATGCATGTTTTTTGAACGTCAGAAATCTGTTGAGTGTTATTCGTAGGTATTTTGAAGTGTCACAGTCTTCCAGTTTAACCCCGGAGCATTCTATCTTTAACTTGCTGGTGGTTTCCGTATTTCTCTGTTGGAAAGCACACACTTGTGTCTTTGATGGGTTTGGTTTAAGCTGGTTTATTCTGTAGCCCTTTGACAGATCTTCCAGATTACTCTGGTGATTTCTAGTGAATTGATGTTTGTGCTTTGGGTTGCCAGAGTGAGAACATCAACATACAAGAAACGTCTGCTGTTGGGGACTAGGGGTTGGTCATTAGTATGTATATTGAACAGAAGTGGAGCCAAGACACTTCCCCGGGGAAGGTTTTTTTTTAAAAAAAAAAAAAAAGAAAAAAGAAAACTCCGTTGGCTATGCAGTCCTTGGAGGTCAACGAAGAATGTTCTGCAAAAGATTGGCTACGAGCCTGGTAAGGCTGAAATCCTTTGTTAGGTTGTAGACCTTATGTAATATTAACTGATGATTGACAGTGTTGTATGCTGCTGTCAAGTCCACAAATGCCAGTCCTCTCACCTTGTGAGCATCAAAGCCATCTTTTGTGAACTGTGTAAGACTGAGTAATTGTCCTGTGCAGCTTTTACTAGGGCAGAATCCAGCATTCTGAGGTATAAGCAAGGGATCAGTAACATGTGAGAGACATAGTAAAATCATTCTCTATAGCAGTTTGTAAGGGTGATGCAGTAGAGCGATTGGTATAAGACACTCTGGATTGTTTCCTTCTTTGCCAGGTTATAGTCTATCAATTACTCAGTTCTTGCACATGTCTTTGGAATTTGACATCTATCGATACATTTATTGAAGAATTGGAGAATCCATTTCTGCATTGCTAATCCAAAGTGCTTAATTTGCTCAGTTCGTACATCACCCAAACCAGATAACTTACCAGTTTTACTCTGTTTCATAGCCTCTTAATGGGATTCTCATTTAGCGATAGCTGGCTTGCTATTTGGTTGGCGGTGACATTTAGGTGTATAGTGGTCTTAGTTGGATCATTGTGCAGCCATCACAGAAGTTCCAAGCCTTACGATTGTCTCTTCTCAGATCCAGATTTTTTATTGTTTTACTCCATTTTCCCCTTTTTGACTCTCTTATAGAGGAAATGAGTTTCTTTCCTGTTTCTATAGTTGTTTCACTGAAAAGGTTTTCTCCAAATAAGTTGCTGTATTCTGTAAATAAGGCTGTCTGATCTGATGTGAGTCCAGGGATGTAAGATGTTCGACAGCCGTAAGGGATAGATATTTTGGAACCTCTCTTTATGGTCGTGTTGAAGATGTCAAATTGTTCTGGTGTTGGTTCTATAGAAGACACTTTGGCATTCCATAAATCTGCAAATCTTGACCAGTCAGCCTTTCTAAAGTTGAACCGTCTCTGAAATGGGATTTTTTTGAGGTCTAACAGCAGCAGATATTTGGCAGATTACTGGTCTGTGTTATGAATTTGGTATTAGAGAACAGACTGGCTGTATACAGTGTTGGCTGATGCTGTTGGTGGTGAATATGATGTTGGGATTGTACCCTCACCTCCACCTGCTGCTGTTAAATGATGCAGGAGGTTTTGCATCTTGGATTAGGGCAAGGTGACTCATTTCTGCCTACTCTAGTACTGCTGCCCCATTTTCATCTTCATAATCATAGCCCCAAATATTACTGTGGCTGTTGAAATCGCCAGTCACAATTAGCATGTGTTTATTCTGGTAATCTGTTGGTTTATTAACTATGAATTCTTTACCAGGTGGTTTGTAGAGAGGCAAAATGGTACAATTTCTGTTTCTACAGTAAGGATTTCGATGTTATTTTCCTCTGTGAGTGCTGTGGATAGAATTTGGACATCTGGATAAACTAAGATAGTGCTTCCATATTTATCATGCGGTCTTTTGATGGCAAGGTGCCTTCCACATTTGGTCTACGCGTGACGTAGCTCCTGTGTGTTTCCTGTATGCACAGCACAAGACATTGGTGCTGCCTGCAGAGTTCTTGTAGTAGTTCTTCTTTATTTGATGTTATTCCTTCTATGTTGATTGAGATAATTCTTAGCTGGCCCTAAAAAGGGCTTGTATAATATGGGTTGTCCAGTGTGAAAGGATCGGCCATCATTTATTGATGCACAGGGTACACCCGATTGCTTTTCTCAGTCACAATCTTCGGGGAGGCTCCTTTCATACACCCCTCATTGAGATGTAAGGGGAATTATAAACCAATAGAACAGCCTTCAGTGACAATACTTTCTCTTCTAAAAGCCATCAAACTTGTGGCACAAAATGTGTGCATAACTAGTTTTTGATAATTTTGCTATCCGTCCATGCTCCTCTTTAGTTGTAAATGCACAGGGAGCTCCACAGTTGTGATATTCTTAAATTCTTGAGGTGTTTTTGTTTTTCCAGTCATTAGTACTTTCACTTTGTGGTTCTCAGAAGCATTATCAGTGCTCAGAATTGTAATGCATTCTTTAGATGACTTGTATGCAGAAGCACGAACTTCACTCTTAAAAGCAAGGGTTCTAGTTGGTAGACATTTCCAATACAGACCATTTTTTGTCTAAATTATAAATGGTCTGCTGTGAAATTCTCTTCTTCCACAAATTTCTGGAAGGAATCAGCTGCTACAACATTTGAACTAAGCCACTCTCCTCGCACAGTAAGTTCACGAATACTGTGACATGGTTTGAAACTGGTTAGCCATCCAAATGAGGCATTAAATTCTCCCCAATCCAAGAGCTTCACAGAAAAAAATTATTTTTTTCAGCACACATCATGCCTTAAACAATGACACTTTCTGCTCTTTTTTGGCTGAACTGTTGTAAAAGAACAGCATCTAATACATCAAATGTGGATCTCTGCATGCTTTTTTGTGTGGATGGTCCGTAACTAGAATCAAATTTCCTGCACTATCTTGTCTTTTCTGCTTAATCTTCTTAATGTTCACAATGATCTGCATTCCAATCTGCACATATTTTTGCAGCAGTTTCCCCCTTCTCAGTTTTTTCAATTAATTTAAGTTTTTGTTTTACTGTCAATGTGCTTCTGTTGTTTCTCCATCATCTTTTTTACAGATTACATGTTGATTAACATCAGAAAATTGAGTCTGTTTTACATTTACACTGAACAGGCTGGCTGATAATAATGGAAACAGCACTCTGTTGTTATGCAGCAGCCATTTAAACAATGGAAATGGCACTTGTCACATGGTAGGTTGTTTATTACTTTTAGTTAGAGAAAAATATTGGACTTTTTTTCATGCAGAAATAATTCACACACGAAAAATTAGGAGTATGCTGTATTTTGCAGCCGTGGCTTACTAAACTGATGGTTAGGTAATATTAACACCTGTCAGCAAGTGTTTTTGGAATATGGGTAATTAAGTTCTTCTTGAAGTGGGGGTACTTCACTTGTCCTGCATATTCCGCATATCAAGTGGAATAATTTAGTCGTGGCTGACATTCTCAAGGATCTCAGTAATTTTGAGGATGGTATCTACACAAAGTGCCTTGTTTTGATTTTGATCTTCCAGTGCCCTGTCAAATTATTCCCACAGTATCACATCTCCCATTCATATACTACTTCTTCCCCTTCCATAATATTGCCTTTAAGTTTCTTTCCTTCATATAGTCATTCTACATGTGCCTTCCACCTTTCAGCCTTCCCTCCTTTGCTTAGTACTATCTTGCCATTTGAGCTCTTATATTCATTCACCTACTTCTTTAATTCTCCTGTGTGCAGTGTCCATCTATTTAGTGGTTATGCACAATTCATCAGCTTTGTATTTTTGATTGGCTGTTCCTATTTTGTCATTTGGTAGTTTAAGTTTTAGACCCCTGCTTTCCATTTTGCCAAATTCATTTTCCACATTTTACATTTTCTCCTTTTGTCAATTAAATTAAAAATCCAAGAATTTGCACTGGGCCTTGTCTTTTTGCCTATTTTATCCTCTGCTGTATTCACTGTTTCATCTGTCAAAGCTCTCCATCCATCTTCAATTATATTCAGCACAGGAAGTTGCCACCCAAGTTAGTGTACACCCCAGTGGAGTGATTCAAACATTCAACCGATATTGTAAGACACAAAGCATGAATAAGTAGCCTGTGGTCAAAAACATCAGCTGATGACCCTACCTACAAATTAAGCATTTAGGTAGCACCAAATAAAATGCAACAGAATTGCACTCTGCCTTTTTTGGGGACAACCAGGAGGGCTGTCAACCCACAGCATGCAGTCATCACACACTCAATTTTGCCTCTAGTCATCCATTATGAACAACAATTCAAACCTTCCAGCACTGGTGTGCAAAGAAGATTGCACCTTGAATGGAGTTCAGATTGATGATGTCATGTTCTCTTCACTGATGAGATGTCTATTTGTCTGATTTTTTATGATCACCATAGAAGAGTTGTGGAGGCTTCGAGGCACCATTGCATATCTCAGACATGCAGTCTTGCATGTTCAACAGGTAGTTGGGTCAATCATACTTTGATTTGGTATCGTGTATGGTTGGTTGTTGGACATCTACCATTTTTGTAGAGGGTAGTTTGATGGCTTTACAATATCGTAGTTTGATGGCTTTACAATATCGGGACTGTTGTATACTCTGACCTTTCAGCGATGGTTTTATCGTTTGAGAGGCGCTCCTGTATACTGCATCCATCTCATTGTCAACTTCTTCCAGGAGACAGGAATAAACAAAAATCTATGGTATCTATTGATGTGTACCTAATTGAGCATGTTTGAGACCAGTTGAAACTTGAAATGTGTTACTGCAGGAACCTGTTACACACTGGATAACCTCATGGTTTAGGGGATGGGCGCTCTGTTGAAAAGTGGGACAGGCTCCAGCAGCGAAGTCGGAACTGCTTTGTGAACAGTATTCTGAGGATGATCCCACCATTTTATAAAGCTCAGGATATAGTAACATGGTATTGAATGTTACTTAGCTTCAGATTTCGGCTTCAAAGATGTGCACTCAATGAATGTACTTCCAGTATTTTGCTTAATATTTTGCGATAATGCTATTTTTCTAGTTTCTTGAGCCTTATTCTTTAAGTCTCTGCTTTCCTTGAATCTAAGCCAATGCACTTCCACAGATATGCAATAGATGTAGAACGTTTTTCGAACATTTTAGTGCAGAACAAAAAGTATTTGATGTTTTCTGGAAGCCAAGAGAACAGAGCAGATTATGCAAAAAGAAAGGCTAATTTTGTTTCTTTAGTTGCGTATTTTAGAAGGTTTTTAACTGTCTTGAAGGGGGAGTGGTCAGTGATTGTCACCTGGTTAATGAAACGTTTCACAGTGGTACCCTTATCGATTTTTTCATGACAGGTATAAAATGTTGTGCCGGTTGCTTTATCAGCCACCCTGACAAGCCACCTTTTTGATCATTATGTGCACACTGACGCTGAATTCGTCAGTTTTAAACGTATCATTCAGAAACAAGAGAACGTGAAGCACACAGTGTCCATTTAATTGAATGAAACGAACATATTCCGTACACTTAAATATTATTTACGTTTCATAAACGTAATTTTACGTGGATTTTATTTTTTATAAATTGGTAATACGTAATGGTGTTAGTCACGAAGGAGTATCAGAAACCTTAATTGATAAAGTTCTTCTGCGACGCATTAGTTGTAAACCCGGTAGTTCATGAGACAAGGCTTAGTCTAAAGCAACTATAGGATAATGATAATTGCATAACACCAGCAAAAAGCCTGTTCTTAAACGTTGTTACCATGAACAGCTCCTTACAGCTCGTTTATTGATTCTCTCAATTGGTATAGCGCAGAGGCGATCAATACCGAGGTAACTTATGACGTCACGCAGTGGGCAATGGGTATGCCAGAGTGCAGGGTATGAGTGCTTCTTTTCGGATCTCCTGAATGAAAGCGTGGTTGTTTATGGCTAATGTTCTGCCAATACATTCTGTCGGACAGTACAGTTGGCTATCCTGTTAGAATGTCCTGTCACGAACTGTGTACAGCGCCTGTTGGCACCACTGGCTCTATTTCGCTGGTCTTTCGGATAGTACAGTTGACACTTGGGCCTCGTACATTGTTGGGAATCTAAAGTAATGGAACTAATGGAGGTAAGGTTCCTTGCGGAGTGCCATTGATAACTCTTTGTTGACGCTTGGATCTGATGTGCCAGTGTAAAACGAAGTTCACAAAAATCGCTTTGTCAACAGGATCGACTTTGTGATGTATTTATTGCTGTTGAGCAGTCTGTTCGCGAGAAGCGTTTCAGGTCATTAACTTTAATTTAATAATTTATAGCTGCTCAGTATACACAAATGAGTGAAGATCTAATTTAGGTAAATGACGCTTATATATATAACTAATAAATCTAAAGGAAAGTGCTGATATGGATCTCATTAAAAGATCGCTAGCTCTAAAAACGGCGGCAATGTATCGAAAGCATTTGAAGAGATTTGTTTGCGGAAACAAATCCAGTGTGAGCGAAAGCTATCGATTTGCTAATACGTGTCTGATGAGGCTATTTGGTTCGCTCGTTTTTGTGGGGCGTAAGAAGTAAGTAAGGAACATGACGTATTCCAGAGGAAAGAAATTTTATTGCAATTATAATTCCCAAATAACTTATTTTTCCTTATTTTCTGAGCGATTGGAGGGTACCTTGTACTTGCTTACCGGTGCCAACTTTGTTATCTCGCTGTGGCTGTGAGTGAGGTACGGTAATTTTTTTGTGAAGTAGATGAAATGTATCAGTTTACACAGGCTCTGTACATGCGAAAGCCATATACGAGGAAAAAATTAAGATTAATAGCTGCATAAAGTCACGAACGTGACGTATTTGTTTTAGGAAGCGCCGAAGATTTTTCTGAAGAATTTGTATCATTTGGATGCTTAATGACAATAGATGAGAACCATGGATCCCTGTAATTTTCTTTCTCCGAGATCCCGTAGTTTTTCCACGATTTCCAACAAAAGAAGAGAGAAATTGCATCGCCTTCAGTATAATCGCACTTAATTGTATTACTGCCCCATAATCATCGGAAGTGGGGGGGGGGGGGGGGCAGACATAGAGCGTTTTGGCGGAAAGTATTTAATGTTTCTCATGTAAACTCGTTCGTAAGAAGACTGAAGAACATGCGGTTAAGACACTACAAGTTGTAAACTCATTTTTCCTTCTGATCTGCAAGCAAGTCAATTGTTACTAATACTATTTGTTCGTATTTTAGGGATAAATCTTTTTGAATCCAACAGACCATTGACAGGATTATAAATTAAAAGGAAAGTCCTTTACCAAAATCAGTTAGTGGCAGGTTTGTGGGAAACTTCCCTTCTTTCTGATATGAGTTAAACAATTGTAAATTCTCTTCTGTGCACATGTAAGGTAGCATGTATTTCACCCTTCATACTAAAATCATGTACATAAGTAACTGTGCCACCTAACTTATGTAGTGGACTGCTTGTGTAACAATTTGCATCATGTTTGATAAGTAAGTGTAAATTTATACATATGTTTACATTTGCAGTAACTGATAAACATTTTTCTTGTGTGGTTACATATGCTGTCATCACTTGTTTAATTTAATTTTTTCTTTTTTCCCCCCAGATTCGAAGCACCAAACACGAACTCACGAAATTGTAATACTGAGGCAGCCTCTAACAGGGGCAAGCCTAAGAGGTGAGTCTAGTTTTATTTTTCCCCTTTATTATTAAATTGTAGGTTATTTGTACACAGTGGGAGTAATTTTTGTTTTAGATTAATTTCAGAGTACTAGTAACTGATTTCTGACAAGTAGATTTATCCTGGGTGCAAAAATGTATATATATATATATATATAATGTAAAGGTATAAAAAAGTTACAACATTTGAGATGAAAAAGGTACTAATTCTAAATTCAGAAATAGATCATGGAATGACTATACATCATTAAATCACAAACCTCCAAAGGGAATTTACTCAGACATTGAAAATCCAGTGAACCACATCTCTGAACACATTGGTCTACTTCAGTCACTCATTCAGAAAACTGCTGAAACAAGTGCCATTCAGTATAGTATCTTTGAGTCTCCATTTACAGTCTCATGCAAATGTCTGTAAACAGAAGAGGAATGTTGTACATCGTCAGACAGGAGAGGTGCATTGTGTTCAAATGGTAATCAATATCCTCCATTTCAAGGTTTTTGACTAATATTTGCTGGCACTTATTTCTTCAGATAGGTTAAAGTTCATTCTTCACATATCTCAAAATGGCCCACTGTGCGTTTCTCTCAAAACACTCCTCCAATTTTCACAAAGTTGTTCTCTCAGGAAGGGGTTTCCATGGTGAAAGGCATGAAGTTAATCGTGCAGTTCTTGTTTAGCTGATACTTCTTAAGCATTTCTAACACTCTAAAAAAAATCATGTAGCAAAGCCTCTGAAATATTCAAAAAACATTAACATTATTACAGCAAAACACTGCAGCTTGCAATTAAATATGCCATCTAGTGACGCTGAGGGAAGTTGGTAAATAAATTCCTGTAATCTATATGTACTTGTGTATTCTAACAGAAACTGTTTTGAAGATTTACTTAATGCAAGAAACAAATTCATTCACGTATGATTATTCATCATTTTGATGGCTCACAGACTTGATGAATAGGTGCATGATGTGGGTCATGTGTTTTAAGTTACAGGGCATAAGACTTCAGATTAAAAAATGTTAAATGTTCTGGAAGCACTAGCCACACTCTAGCATATTTCACTCCTTAAAACTGTAGCAAAAGACATGCATTGTTGAAACTTTCATCCTGGTGGCCTTATGTCTTGTCAAAACGCAAGTTAACAATAGCATTATTTTCACTTGTTTTCCATCAGGGTTCCCACTAAAATATTCAATACATGCTTGTTCTGCCTGTCAGTGATTTCATTAGAATAAAATGCATTGGAACATCAACTGCTACATGATTGAACTTTGACACGCTTTGATCATACAGAGGCTGACGATATAAAGTTCTTTCTTAGTCTCATTGCAAATAGACTTTCTGGTATATTTACCAAGATATACTTTCATAATGGCATTGTTGAACTTGAAAAGAGGAATACCACATGCTAGAAATGCCACTGCCATGTGATAAATCATTCATTTCTACTTTTTTAACATGAAGATGTCAGTGCCTTACTAACAAACTGCTGTCTCACGATACTGTTGCTGTGTTGTTGTTCCTTATTCTTGGCACAGTTTGTGCTTTCTGCATGTAGCTGAACACTATTTATTGGTGCTTATCATCAACTGTGAATGGGGCATTACAAATGTTGCATCTAACAACAGATCTGTCACTCCAAATACCACACCTCCTTAACTGTTTTAAGTGTTGTACATTCTTCTTCTTTGGCAGCTTAGGTGCAGACAAAAAAGAAAAATTACATCAGCAGAAGGTAATACAGGTTGCACAAGCTAGATTCATCATTGCATATGATGTTTTGAACCTGAAACTGCTTTTTTGCTCATGAAGGGGTCATGAGACAGGCACCCTGCAAACAGTGGATGCAGCAGCCATTTTTAAACAAATGTACTTGAGAAGAGGGCTGCCTTGTCAAGAATTTTAGTGATTTCATAATTAATTCATGTAAATAATAAAAATGTGCAGCAGATGATCTTACAGACTTGCAAGTGCCAAAAAAGACGTCCTTTGATACTGAAAATATCCAGTGGGAATGTGTGAGCATTTCAGAGGAAGAAACTAAAATAGTCCGAAACGCAACGGCATGAGAAATTATTCAATATGTGTGGAGGCACTGTGTCACCTCCTTTGAGGATTTGATCTTTTGCGCACGCATGCACGCACATGAGTGCGCGCGCATACACGCGCTCGCGCACGCACACACACACACAGAGTGTGAAAGGACTTCATGATAGTGGTTAAGGAAAACTGCGGTCTTAGCACAAGATATATGAAAGTCAATAGCATTGACATGCATTAATGAGTGTGGATACAAAAAAATGTAAACAGTGGTGTAACCATATTTATGCAAACTGTTTGGCTCCTATTACTTGCATTCATTTTATTAAAAAAACATTGCATATTGTACATGGAGAAGAAGTAATTGATTAATCTTATTTTATTTTCTTGTGACAACACTCACAAAAACATTCCGGAATGCAGTTATGAAATCCAACCAGCCAGTGCTTATCATCAGACTTTTCATAGATAAAATAGAAGAGACAACAATAATCTCTTTTTTTATGTATAGAAAGTCTGATGCTGACCACTGGTTGAACAATACTGGTAATTGCGTTTCAAAATGCTTTTGTAATTTTTGTCCCAAGAAAATAAAAGAAAACATTGGTTTTTACACTACCCATTGTTTCCAAGCACCTTCAAATTTATGTCAAACATGATAAATTACTGTATCATTTATTGCGCCCTTCTACAGGCATTTGAAGCAGGAGTCACACATTCTTGTGCATAATATGCATTGATGAGCCAGAACTTTATGACCACCTGCTTAATAGCGTGTCGGTGCACCTTTGGAACACAGTACAGCACAATTCTGTGTGCCATAGATAGAATAAATTCTTGACAGTTTCCCAAAGCTATATAACACCAGATGTCTAGTTTCTGGGTGTAGTGCTGGCACCCGATAGTGTCCTAGATGTGTTTCATTGACTTCAAATTGGAAGAATTTAGTGGTCAAGACATCAAAGTGAGTACACTGTCATGCTCCTCAAAACATTGTAGCTTGACTCTGGCTTTGTGGCACTAACAGTTTTAGTGCTGGAATATGCTGTCACTAATGAGGAAGACATTAAACATTAAGGGATGCAGGTGGTCTGCAATAATGTTCGTGAAGTCCAAAGCTGCCATAGTGTCTTTGATTACTATGACAGGTCCCATGGAAGCCCAGGCGAATATCTCCCATAACATGATAACACTGCTCCCATTGGCCTAAGTCCATGGCATTGCGCGTTTTTCAAGAAATTTACATAATTGATGATGATGATGGGTCAACATGGAAGCATGTAGGGATCATCTGCTGCGGAGTGCCATTTCCAACAGTGTGTGCTGAACGGTATGCTCTGAAACACTTGTGCTTGCAGCAGTATTGTACTCAGTCATGAGATCTGCCATAGTTTGTTACCGATCCTGCTTCACAGAACGGACAAACATCCAATCTCCACATTTTGTTATGCGGTATGAATACTCAGCATCTTGTCGCCTAGTTGTGGTTTCACTATATTTTAACCATTTTCCATAGATTCTCACAACAGTAGCAAACAATCGACCAGCTACGCTCATGTCAATGGAGTTCTCCAGTTGTTGCCCATATTGTTGCAAGAATGGTTCCCCATTTGTCTCTGCTCCATTTTTATGCTTTCCTTACAGTGTCAGGTGCCCACAATATCATCAGACAACATTCAGTCTCGTAGTTGGCAGTGCTCATAATTGTTTTGCCTTATCGTCATATGCATACAGTGGAACATGGATATTGTAAAATAATCTTTCTTTTTCCATTTAATTGATGGATACTCATGCCTGAAAAGGCATCTGGGAATTGTCATTTCATCTGAGGGAGATGATAGTTTCTGATAACACTATTCTGGTATTTGTTCTTGAAATTTTATGACATATTAACTAATGAGAGGTATGAGATTTGCACAAAACTATACATCCTTGAAATGTTGTAAAGTGAAGCCCCAGATAACAAAACAGTGCAAAAATGAAGCAGGTTGCGCTATGGGACTTCTCCACAATCACTTTATTGATTACCCCCTTCCCATTTATCCACAACTTTTTAAACATTTTGAGATTTTTTTTATACTGACAAAAACATGGTTGTTGAGCTCCTTTGGCCCAGAATGTCAGTATTCTACAAAACTGACTTAACTTCACTAAAGCCAGCGACTGGAAAGAGCAGTGTTATGCCAGGCATAGTTTGTGTAGGAGTATTGAATGAAATGACAACAAAGAATATACAAGCCTTTTTTTGAAGAACAGGAGGGATGACTGCTACTGCGACTTTAATATTCACTTGATATGTCATCCATAATACTTGTGTAGAGTCAAGGATGCTCATACGATAGTTTGGGGGGGGGGGAGAAGAATTTTTAATATTGTGGCAGACAAATGACAACTTGTAAGTAGGCATTAAAAGGTTCCAGTTCTGATCCTTATTTTTATTTTTGTAATCTGCATAATATTGACTTTTAAATCATTTTCTTGAAAGAAAAACACCTGCCTAAACTATATTTTTTTCCTTTCTGTGAGAGCTAGGGGACATAATTGTGTGTGTTCTCAAGACCTGCTCTATTTCATAAAGCTTAATTCATTCACATGTACCCATCTTGATATTGCTAATTTCACAAATATTATATCGTAGTTGTGCTATAAATTTCTTATTTGTTTTATTACTTGTTTTCTAGTTCACTTATTGAAGGCTCCAGTTTTGTCACTCTACATCAGTGGATGTAATTTTAGAGCATTTGCTATCAGGCTTGTCTGGGTTGTTTAGTAGTTAAATGAACCCCAGACCCATAACACTGTTCATGCTTCCGCAAATCTGAATAGGTATACTGAAGTCTAGCAAGGAAAGCATTTCTATAAAAGAGAAATTTACTAACACCGAATGTAAATTTATAAGTTAAGAAGTGTATTCTGTAGGTATTTGTTCAAAGAGTAGCCTCTTGTGGAGGCGAAACATTGACAATAAACATTTCAGGCAAAAAGAGAATAGAAACATTTGGTACTGAACTGAATTTGGAATAAAAGTATTTTATGGCACAACATCACTGAAAGAAGGGATTGATCTGTGGGCCACATCCTGAGGTATAAGGGAATAGTCAATATAGTCAATTCGGTGAATTTATTTATTTATTTTGTGTGTGTGTGTGGGGGGGGGGGGGGGGAGGTGTGCTAGTGTGAAAGATAAGAATTGCACAAGGAGAACAAGGCTGGATGACAGTAAGTGGGTTCAAATGTATATAACTTGCAGTAGTTAAGCAGAGATGAAGAGGCTAGCACAAGATGAAGAGTTTTGAAAATTGCATCATACCAGTTTGTGGACTGAAGATGGCAACAACAACAATAGTAGTCTATAATAATTTCAACAACAAGGATTATTTCCATGGTAATGGATACAGTGACACAATGTCTCACAACTTAATTATTTGCACTATCATCTATGGCTGTCACCCGTTTGATAATAGCTAGTAAAATAGCAGCAATTGTGTTACATGAAGCCTGCAGGTTTAGGTGATGCAGTCAGTACTTTTATTTTGAGGGATTTGTGTCTTAAAAAGTGACTGCTTAATTTAATGGGCCCACTAAATATGGAACATTCTATTTTACAAGTATTTCCCTTGTCTTTTCATCAAATACTGTCAAAAACAAATATATTTTAATGACTAGTGTATTTTTTGGTATGTTTTGCGCTGCTACTCTGTGCACCATTGTCTGAATACTATGCTAAAATGTGTAATGCTGTTTATTTTCTCTATATTTCTATAGGGTGTCAGTAACAGAGTATTAACATCTTGTTTTCAGTGGATCTTATATTAGTAGGTCCTACATCCTCCCTCTTGTTTGGGGGTAAGCCTGTCAGGATAGCTGACCTAGAATTTTATCATTGTCCCCAGACTACACAATTGAGATTGTTTTAGGAGGCAAGTAATTTAATAAGCACCAACAGTGGCATGGATTGGCAAGTTACTGTAATATCTGCCAGTAGTAATTTATAATTACAGCTGTATCTTTAGGTGATCAGTAATGTACAGTGTATATATTTTTGACATATGGAAAGAAAGAAAAAAAAGGTGATGTGTCCCTTATCACAAAATAGGCAATGAGTTGTTTTTTATATTGATTATGTAAATGTTTTGTGCAAAGTAAAAATAGTTTCAAAAATGAGTGACAGGAGTATTTGGTTAGATTTTGATTCTACATTAATCTGATTTGTGGTTTCATGTTGTTCAGTGTCAAACTGTAATATTACTGTCTTGTGTAACTTGAAATATTGCTCTTATGCACTTCTTGGTATTGTGTAAAATACCAGGTATACTGGTGGGAAGCAGACAGTTATTAAACTCCATTTTAAGGAGTAAATATGTCAAATGGAAGTCTTTATCAAGGCTAGATGTAGTGTGGTACAGTGTTAGCATGTCTTCTGGAGGGTGACAATTTTTTTCTGATATGCTTGAGTAATACTGTTGAGCTCAGAGGCTCACTGCTCTGTTAAACAGAATAGGGGACAATCCATGCCAGATCTGATGACAGAGTACAATGCTGGTGCAGGCCAAGTATTTCCAAGCACACTGTTTACTGCATGCCACTGAACATGGGTCTCCACTGGGAGCGATCTCTATGTGCTCTGTTGTTGTCCCAACAACTCATCAGTTGCAATTGTGGCGTTCATGGGAACATCGAGACTGTACTGTGAGTTAATGCAAATGTCTCACCTAGTCAAATGAATCATATTTCATGTTACATAAGGTTGATGGTTGTGTCCTGATATGCCATCATCCTAATGAACAATTACTTGAAAACTGCACCATGCCATGCAAGCAAGTTCTTGGTGGCAACAGAATACACTTCCAGAGGACCTGTGGTAATACTCGAAGACACCGTACCATCTGTGAACTCTGTGATTATTGAAAACCACTTGCATTCCTTAATGCTTGATGTCTTCTGTGATGGCAATCCCATCTTCCAAAAGAATAAATGTCCACATCACAAGGCCAGAATTGTGCTACAGTGGTTTGAAGAGCATGATAGTGATTTTATGCTGAAATGTGAACAATAAAGTTTGTCTGTTGTGAACCCAGACACATCTGTGTACTATTGGGTCCCATCTCCATGCCAACAAACCATCATCCTGTAATTTACGGGAATTGTATGATGTGTGTGCAGACATCTGGTGCACAGTACAAAGTAGTTGCCGAATTTATGCCATAAGAATCACTGCTGTGTTACGTTCAAGAAGTGGACCAACATGTTATTCTGCAGGGGGTCATAACGTTTTGGCTTCTCTTATGATTCAGACCTTTCATTAACAAGTATCCCTTTATGGTTCATTCTTGTTTAATCAAAATTTTGGAAAGAGTAATTTTAATGCCTTTTTTGTGCTAGATATTTGGGAAATGAGTAACCTTAATGCTTGATCACAATTATTCCATCATGATATGTGAAAACAAATTTAGTAAGTTAGACAAAATGGATAAGATAATTAACAGTGCAGTATTTCATCTCCTCGTGATTACTGATGGGGAAAAATGAATATAAGTTATTCACTTGAATGGCTGAATAGCCTCGTAGTCAGACTTTTCTTGAACAATTTTGTATCAATGATAGATAAAAGAAAAATTGCATTCCAAAACATTAGTTATTCAAATGGTAGAGGAACAAAACTAAATGACAAATTTCTATGTATCAGTCCAGATTGTTGTAGGCTCCTTCATGTTATCAACTTCAGTGTTTTCTAAACTGTTAAAAAATCCTTGAAAGTCCTTAACTAATGTTCAACATTAGAAATAGTGGAAAAAACTTCATCATTAAAATAGTTACTGTGTCAATTAAAATGGAGTTTATGTAAATACAAATGTTTGTTCACTGTGAATTAACACAAATACAATTATAAGTTATTGTAGAACTGCATAAAAAGGCAATAATCATGTGGTAGCCATGGTGAATTAGTGCCAACAGTCAGTGTATTGAGAATGCACAGATTTATCCCCACTACCTGTTTATCTCCAGTGAAAACAGGTTGGGCTGCCTGCAATAAGAGAACATGAATTACAAGGTGTAAAAGGATTTTGAGTACTTGAGTGCTCGTTCATTTCATTTCCAAAGGCATGTGCATGTGCATTCAACAGTAATTTATTCATGGAGTGATAAGTGAATATGGTAAGCTGTAGGAAAGAAATTGCAAAATACTGTGCACAATGCAGGGGATGGGTATTAAATGTTTCTGTTTTGACAGTGAGGTGTTCTTCAACATGTACTGAATTTAACTATGCTTAAGAATTCATTCAAGGTGCCAGAGACAACAGAAAACACCTTCAACTGATAAATGACAGCATTGGTTGTTTTGAGCTGATATTTGGATTAAAGTATGCTGCCGATCATGTGAAGCCCTGGACTTTGATTATTATAAAGACAAATGCACCAGATCATTTTGGTAGTATCTTATGTTAGGCATTTTCTTAAAAGCACAGTTTAGATTTACTGAGCTGTTTATTAATCCAGTTGATGATGATCCCTGTATATAACTGCTTGAAAACCACTTGCACCAAAGGATTTTACACATCTTGGTTATAGGACACAAGAAAAACAGTGTACGTGCTCATAGGATTCAATCCACTACCCTTGTCTGCAGTGTTGTTAGTGCACATGAAGCAAAAGCTGTTACCATTTTGGTGCCTCCTGTGTTACTTGGGACCACACTGATGTTACTGTGTATTCCATTGCATCTGACCTGGCCAGTTTGTCTTCACTTTCATATGAATAGAGTACTGTGCCAGGGTCCTGAATCTCTCAGGGGAAGGCAGATGGTTGATAGTGACCATGTGGCTGTTTCCTCATGCATTACTAACAACTACAGGGTGCACCACGTGGCTGAGAACACACCTAAGACAGTGTGGTACACCTAATCTGCTAGGACCGGAGCTGAGTTTTTTGAAAGGTGTGGTCCAGGGCAGAGGGTAGATGTGCTGATTATTGGGATCTCCAACATTAGGTGGTTAATGAAGCCATTAGGAAAATTGCAGTAGCTCGGAAGGAAGACCAGATGCACTTGGTATGCATTCTAGGAAGTTTTGTCAAAATGTGGAGGAGGTGCTGTCAACCACAATTAAGTACAGCCATGTGCTCATTGGGAACTTCTCAGCATGAAAGACATCTGCCACCTATGTTCCAAAACCACAGTCAGTTTCCTCGGACAACAAGCTGAAGTGATGACTGCTTTCCTTGCATATGGAGTGAAAGCATAATTTTAGATCTGCTCATTATGCACAGAATGATCAAAGTCCTCTACTTTTAAGCTAAGCAGAGAAATCGAACTGGCTCCTCAGATGATTCTGCAATGATTTCAGATGCCACTGTCGGGTGAAGAGTTGTAGTGCTGTGTTGGGATTGTAGTTTAGTGCTTCAGAAAAACTTTTGACACTGTAGACATAACTTTCCTGTTCGTGCTGTGGAATTAGTGGGAGGTTTAGGGAAAGGGATTTGTGCAAATTTGTTCTAAATATTGTGACCATGAACAGTCACTTACTGACCTGACTTCTGAGGCTATTGTCATAAATTTTTTGGTGACTAACAGGCTTGAGCTTCTCAATGCCGTTAACTTATTGGAAGGAATCAATGTCCATAAGGTTGTTGTATCATCAGTTCCTGCCAGTGTTAAAAGGAATGATGAAGCAGGTTGGCAGATATTTCTATTTAGCAAGTGCAGCAGTTAAAATGTCAGATTATCTAGGCGAAGAGAGTTTAATCATAGATTTAAATTCAAGCAAAGCCTTGTTGACAAACAAAAGTTAGGTGAAGTCAAAATGAATTTAAGGAGAGCAGTCTGAGAAGTATGCTATGGATTTGAATTAAGAATTCAATCTACCAATCTTAAAAGAAATCCTAAGAAATTTTGATTTCATGTGAAGTCAGTGAACAAATAATAATTATTATCTACACATATTATACGAAAGAACTAGCAGCATTTTATCATTGCTTGCCTGAGCAACAAACATTAAAGTGACTGGTAAATGGTGTAGGTCATTGCTGATTTCAAAAAGGCCATCAGACAAATGCGCACATTTGTAGAAGTAAATCAGTTATGTTACTATGTTTGCAGAATTATTTAACACATTTATCCTTGCTTATTGTGAACTTTTGGAGAATGAAAACCTCCACTATAGGATTACTTGTGGATTCTGCCTGCAGTGATCCATTGTTTTTATTGATTTTTAGAAGCCGCATAAGGTTGTGTGCAAATGAAGCTGTTGTATACCAGGAAATTGCAACACCCGAAAATTGTAGTAAAATGCAGAAAGACCTACATAAGATTGACACTTGGTGTACAATCTGGCAGTTTATCCTCAACATAAACAGATGTAACATATTGTGCATAAATAGTGGGAAGACACATTCTTGTTGGATTACACAATTGATGACCAACCAGCAGAAAATATGTGCGAGGATGTGTCCAGATTATCCTAAAGTGGTATGACTACATAGAAGTGTTTTAGGAAAAGCAGATGGACGACTGAGATACATTGGTAGAATCTTAAGGAAGTGTAACTCACCCATAAAGGAGGTAACTCATAAAATCCTTGTTCAACTGATTCTCGAGTATTCCTCAGCAGTGTGGCACTGTCAACCAGTTAGGATTAATAGAGGACGTGACGACTGACAAGAGTGGTGCGTGTTTTCAAGGGATCGTTTAGTAAGTGTGAGAGCATCTCAGATGATCATCCAAATTCAGTGGCTGTCACGAAAAGAGAGGGTGTTGCGTGTCATGGAAAGTCATACTCTTAAAATTTTGAAAGCCTATGTTTAATGCCTTGCTTTAAATGACAATGACAGAGAAATTGGAGCTCATATGCAGTAGTAGTAGTAGTAGTAGTGGTAGTTCTTTTGAACTATGGATCACTTTTACAAGGTTTTTAGACATATCAAGGTATTATAATTCAAGAACAACAAAGAAACATAATTCAAATATACATAATTAAAGTTTTAGTTTGACGGGGATTGGAGATTTAGTGGCCCATATCTTCATAGGAGAAGCCATTCTGGCATTTACCTTAAGTAATGTAGGGAATCCGCAGAAAACCTGAATCAGGGTGGTCAGATCATGATTGTAGCCACCATCCTTCCAAATTGAAGGTCACTCTGTTGAAAACATTTCTATCTCATTTGCTTTGTCCCTCATGTGTAGCACTGGTTTTGCAAACAAGTTATTTAATAATGTAAAAGGGTAATACTACAATGTGTATTGCTTTCTCACTACCAGTCATTGTACACACTACACACAGTATCATCTGAAATCGAGACCATAGTGACACTGTTTGGTTTCCATTTGGTGTACTACAACAACTTTCCATTTGCTAGCCTGAAAAATTTGAGTTGGAGTCCATCTATAATAACTGAAGTGTTGAACTCAGAAAGAGGATAAGGTGTTAGTATTACACTTTGAAGAGCTTTGGGGATAAGGGTTCCCTGATATGGAAAAAAATGTGGAAGTGTTGTGTGAAATGATCCATATTTTACTGTTATTTACCTGTTTTAAATTTTTTAGTGAACACCTATTCTGTATTGTCTAACAAGAGAACATTCTCAGGTGTAAATAAACAATATTGATGACACTTAGAAGGTATGTAGAGTGCTCAGGATAATACCATACATTTTTTTTTAATTTTTTGCCTAATTTCACTTTAATGGGGGAAAACACACCCCAGGAGGTAATTGGACATAGTGAGTTTAGGGGAAGTAACTTCAAAACCATGATATATATTAAAAAATGTGTTTCATATAAAAGTTGAAATGTAATTAACATTCTTGAAAGCTGTATAATAACATTTGTAATAATTTGAAATATGACAAAATATACCCCACTATTCCCCATGAACCATGGACATTGCCGTTGGTGGGGAGGCTTGGTGCCTCAGCGATACAGATGGCCGTAACGTAGGTGCAACCACAACGGAGGAGTATCTGTTGAGAGGCCAGACAAACGTGTGGTTCCTGAAGAGAGGCAGCAGCCTTTTCAGTAGTTGCAGGAGCAACAGTCTGGATGATTGACTGACCTGGCCTTGCAACATTAACCAAAACGGCCTTGCTGTGCTGGTACTGCGAACGGCTGAAAGCAAGGGGAAACTACGGCCATAATTTTTCCCGAGTGCATGCAGCTTTACTGTATGGATAAATGATGATGGCGTCCTCTTGGGTAAAATATTCCGGAAGTAAAATGGTCCCCCATTCGGATCTCCGGGCGGGGACTACTCAGGAGGACATCGTTATCAGGAGAAAGAAAACTGGTGTCCTACGGATCGGAGCGTGGAATGTCAGATCCCTTAACCAGGCAGGTAGATTAGAAAATTTAAAAAGGGAAATGGATAGGTTAAAGATAGATATAGTGGGAATTAGTGAAGTTCGGTGGCAGGAGGAACAAGACTTTTGGTCAGGTGAATACAGGGTTATAAACACACAATTAAATAGGGGTAATGCAGGAGTAGGTTCAGTAATGAATAAAAAAATAGGATTGCGGGTAAGCTACTACAAACTGCATAGTGAACGCATTATTGTGGCCAAGATAGACACGAAGCCCACGCCTACTACAGTAGTACAAGTTTATATGCCAACTAGCTCTGCAGATGATGAAGAAATTGAAGAAATGTATGATGAGTTAAAAGAAACTATTCAGGTAGTGAAGGGAGATGAAAATTTAATAGTCATGGGTGACTGGAATTTGAGAGTAGGAAATGGGAGAGAAGGAAACATAGTAGGTGAATATGGATTGGGGCTAAGAAATGAAAGAGGAAGCCGCCTAGTAGAGTTTTGCACAGAGCATAACTTAATCATAGCTAACACTTGGTTCAAGAATCATGAAAGAAGGTTGTATACATGGAAGAATCCTGGAGATACTGGAAGATATCAGATAGATTATATAATGGTAAGACAGGGATTTAGGAACCAGGTTTTAAATTGTAAAACATTTCCAGGGGCAGATGTGGACTCTGACCACAATCTATTGGTTATGAACTGTAGATTAAAACTGAAGAAACTGCAAAAGGTGTGAATTTAAGGAGATGGGACCTGGATAAACTGAAAGAACCAGAGGTTGTACAGAGTTTCAGGGAGAGCATAGGAGAACAATTGACAGGAATGGTGGAAAGAAGTACAGTAGAAGAAGAATGGGTAGCTCTGAGGGATGAAGTAGTGAAGGCAGCAGAGGATCAAGTAGGTAAAAAGACGAGGGCTAGTAGAAATCCTTGGGTAACAGAAGAAATATTGAACTTAAGTGATGAAAGGAGAAAATACAAAAATGCAGTAAATGAAGCAGGCAAAAAGGAATACAGATGTCTCAAAAATGAGATTGACAGGAAGTGCAAAATGGCTAAGCAGGGATGGCTAGAGGACAAATGTCAGGATGTAGAGGCTTATCTCACTAGGGGTAAGATAGATACTGCCTACAGGAAAATTAGAGAGACCTTTGGAGAAAAGAGAACAACTTGTATGAATATCAAGAGCTCAGATGGAAACCCAGTTCTAAGCAAAGAAGGGAAAGCAGAAAGGTGGAAGGAGTATATAGAGGGTCTATACAAGGGCGATGTACTTGAGGACAATATTATGGAAATGGAACAGGATGTAGATGAAGATGAAATGGGAGAGACGATACTGCGTGAAGAGTTTGACAGAGCACTGAAAAACCTGAGTCGAAACAAGGCCCCGGGAGTAGACAACATTCCATTAGAACTACTGATGGCCTTGGGAGAGCCAGTCCTGACAAAACTCTACCATCTGGTGAGCAAGATGTATGAGACAGGCGAAATACCCTCAGACTTCAAGAAGAATATAATCATTCCAATCCCAAAGAAAGCAGGTGTTGACAGATGTGAAAATTACCGAACTATCAGTTTAATAAGTCACAGCTGCAAAATACTAACGCGAATTCTTTACAGACGAATGGAAAAACTGGTGGAAGCTGACCTCGGGGAAGATCAGTTTGGATTCCGTAGAAATATTGGAACACGTGAGGCAATTCTGACCTTACAACTTATCGTAGAAGAAAGAGTAAGGAAAGGCAAACCTACGTTTCTAGCATTTGTCGACTTAGAGAAAGCTTTTGACAATGTTGACTGTTTGACAATGTTGACTGGAATACGCTCTTTTCAAATTCTAAAGGTGGCAAGGGTAAAATACAGGGAGCGAAAGGCTATTTACAATTTGTACAGAAACCAGATGGCAGTTATAAGTCGAGGGGCATGAAAGGGAAGCAGTGGTTGGGAAGGGAGTGAGACAGGGTTGTAGCCTGTCCCCGATGTTATTCAATCTATATTGAGCAAGCAGTAAAGGAAAAAAAAGAAAAATTTGGAGTAGGTATTAAAATCCATGGAGAAGAAATAAAAACTTTGAGGTTCGCCGATGACATTGTAATTCTGTCAGAGACAGCAAAGGACTTGGAAGAGCAGTTGAACGGAATGGACATTGTCTTGAAAGGAGGATATAAGATGAACATCAACAAAACCAAAACGAGGATAATGGAATGTAGTCGAATTAAGTCGGGTGATGCTGAGGGAATTAGATTAGGAAATGAGGCACTTAAAGTAGTAAAGGAGTTTTGCTATTTGGGGAGCAAAATAACTGATGATGGTCGAAGTAGAGAGGATATAAAATGTAGACTGGCAAAGGCAAGGAAAGCGTTTCTGAAGAAGAGAAATTTGTTAACAACGAGTATAGATTTAAGTGTCAGGAAGTCGTTTCTGAAAGTATTTGTATGGAGTGTAGCCATGTATGGAAGTGAAACATGGCCGGTAAATAGTCTGGACAAGAAGAGAATAGAAGCTTTTGAAATGTGGTGCTACAGAAGAATGCTGAAGATTAGATGGGTAGATCACATAACTAATGGCTCTGAGTACTATGGGACTCAACTGCTGAGGTCATTAGTCCCCTAGAACTTAGAACTAGTTAAACCTAACTAACCTAAGGACATCACAAACATCCTTGCCCGAGGCAGGATTAGAACCTGCGACTGTAGCGGTCTTGCGGTTCCAGACTGCAGCGCCTTTAACCGCACGGCCACTTCGGCCGGCTACATAACTAATGATGAAGTATTGAATAGAATTGGGGAGAAGAGGAGTATGTGGCACAACTTGACAAAAAGAAGGGACCAGTTAGTAGGACATGTTCTGAGGCATCAAGGGATCACAAATTTAGCATTGGAAGGCAGTGTGGAGGGTAAAAATCGTAGAGGGAGACCAAGAGATGAATACACTAAGCAGATTCAGAAGGATGTGGGTTGCAGTAAGTACTGGGAGATGAAGAAGCTTGCACAGGATAGGGTAGCATGGAGAGCTGCATCAAACCAGTCTCAGGACTGAAGACCACAACAACAACATCATCATTAATTAATTTTGAAAAATAAAAACTTGTATCACAACATAAATTAAAGAGACTTTCGGGCCACATTCATCAATGTCTATTAAACCAGGTTTCTGAAATACCATTTTTGGAAAATAAGGCACACATAACGTGCTGTCTGTATATTTTCAGCATATCTAATTAAAATATCTTAACATTCCTTATTATTCTAATTATTTTTTACTTTTTTGTTTTGTATTTTAAATTGTTATTTTACGTTTTAAATTCAGTTTTCAGTTTCACATATGTGTATTTTGATAATTGAAAATAATACGTAACCAATTTTTGTGATACAGAATCATTACAGCAATGAGAATCTGTACAGAAGTGCTTAAAACAACATTTTTTGCACTCCACACACATCAAATGAACAAAATTCTTTACGTAATGCACATGACAGACAACACAATATAAAACAAAACTCAGCAGGATTTACAGATTGTGGCGGGTGGTCCTCTAAGTATCCTGATTTGCATGAGGCATATTTCAGTACATTGGAAAACCTTAACAAAGAGAATTGAAAATGTACTAGTGGCTGCAACTTGATTGCATTGTTTCTTAAGTGGGGATTGACATCATAACCATTCAGCAGAACTAGATCTGAAAATCTTCTCCCAGAGTTTTTCCTCTATCAAATGCCATATATATGCCGTGGCTGTACCTGTCCTGTCGAGCCGTTTGGGTCACTAGATGTAAAACTTTCTTGCCCTCAGGTAGGATGCTCAAAACAGTTCTTTCACATAGACCACCTTAAGAATATAACATTAATATTGATTTTTCGCCTGTGCAGGGATATCTTTTGAAGTGGTCAGGCAATAGTTTAACAGATTTCAATGCTGTCACAAGAACATTTGCGGCTTCAGAAAGAGATTCTCAAGTTCTCAATACAAAATCTCCATTTGTTTCTTTTAGAACTATGAAAGGGGGGTGGTGAGTGTGAAAAAACCATTTTGAGCATCATACCTGAGGACAAGTAACATTCATCTTGTGATCTCAAAAGTCTCAACAGGACAGGTACAATCATTGGACATAAACGGCTTTTGATATTGAAAGAACTTTGTGAGAAGATTTTCAGATCTAGTCCTGCTGAATCATTTGATGTCAATCTCCACTTAAACAATATAATCAAGCCACAGTCACTAGTATATAATGAATTCTCTTCATCAAGTTTTAAAATGTACTGAAATATGCTTGGTACTAAACAAAATATTTAGAGAATCATCTGCCACAATCTGATATCCTACTGAGACATTATGTTTTAAGCATTTCTGTATAGATTTTGTAATGATTTTGTATCATAATAATGAGTTACTTATTATTTTCAGTTCATAAACTGAGTGGATAAATAAGAGTTTAAAATATAAACTACCAATTTGAAACATGAAACAAAACAGTAAGTATAATAAATAATCTGAATAATAATGAATGGTCAGATATATTAATTATGTTTGTTGAAAATACTCAGATAGCACTTTTGTGTACAGCTTATTTTTTCAAAAATGGTATTTCAGGAACCAGGTTTATTATGCGTGGATGGATGTGGCATTAAATCTTCTTTGATTTAAGTGATAAAAGTTCTTATTTTTCAAAATTATCCAGTGGTTGTGGGATATTTTGCAAATTTCAGATTTTACTGAAGTTGGACAGAGCAGTTTGCACAGTAATTACCAGTGTTACTTTTGACAGCCATAACTGATCAGTAAATGTACTCACATGGCATATTTACAGTGAGTGTTATTACATTTTTACTCGTTTTTCTAATGCTCTTTTCTGTACTTTCAAAACTTTGTTTACTTTTTATGCATTTGTTTCCCAGAAAAGAATTCCATATCTGAGAATTGTATGTACATATTATTATAATGTTGCTCAAATGCAAAGTCAGATTTCCCACCAACAAACATTTATTCTGCTTCCAATTGAATTGATATACTGAGACATTGATTAAAATGGTTATCAGCACAAACACAGGTATCCAAGGAGTACATTAAGTCACAGTCTAGCTGTGAAGCCTACATTAGTCATATAACATGGGAGTTGCTGAGGGAACTTTCGAGTTACATATATCTTTGTGTATGTTAATGCCAGTTCAACTATGAATCAATATTCATTCCTAGAAATTTTGTGTTTGTTGTGCAGTTTGTAGAGGTACCTTATACATTTAATTTGACAGTGTCATTTTTCCTCTTCAAACTGAAATTCATGGTATTTGTTTTCTTTGTGTTCAATGTGACTTTATTTCATAATGGCCAATTGGAAACTTCCTTGTTCATAAGTTTAACCTTGTTTGAAGTCTACTCTTTGTACCCTATCTACTAGATATGGTCAGAACTATTCATTAGCTATGCCTCTTATAAAATGGTTCAAATGGCTCTGAGCACTATGGGACTTAACATCTGTGGTCATCAGTCCCCTAGAACTTAGAACTACTTAAACCTAACTAACCTAAGGACATCACACAACACCCAGTCATCATGAGGCAGAGAAAATCCCTGACCCCGCCGGGAATCGAACCCGGGCACGGGAAGCGAGAACGCTACAGCACGACCACGAGCTGCGGACTATGCCTCTTATATCTAATGATTCTAGCTTATTTAGTAGACTCTTATGGTCAGCAGTATCAAAGGCCTGGAAAGATACAAGAATATGTCTGTGACACACCCATAATTGTCAAGAGAAAGTGGATTTTACTATGGCTGATACTGTACTTCTGCCACTTTGGCACCTAAACAGAGGCACAACTCTTGTACGTTTTAAATATCCTTAAAGGTTCTATGATGCAAGTGACTCCTTTATTATGTATGTTAGGGGAGCTTGTATACTCTTTACGCTTTGTTTCTGGGCACACATCCGTACTTCATCTATGCCTATTAACTTTATTTTTTTGTTTTATACAGTTTTACTGACTTTATGCTCTGTGATTGGTCATAACAACATTGTAATTATTGCATAATAACAACATTGTAATTATTGCATAATAACAACATTGTAATTATTGCATAATTATTTACAGGTTTTGGGATTTTTTTGTTGTAATTTTTCTGCAGTGCATGAAAAATTTTCATTCACATAGTTTGCTAGGTGGTGTGGATCATTTACTGTTTTATCCTCCTCTCATGTCAGTATGTTGTTATGCTTCTAAATGAAAAGGACAACATTGTGTGTGTTCTGTAGGATTGATTCACTTAGTTAACTGGTTTTTGGCTTACAAGGCTGTCATCAGACTTGAGCTGAGTATCATTGTCAAAAAAGTTACAATATTTATAAAAAAATTAAATAAATAAAAATAAAGAGAGGGGGAGGGGGGGGGGAATGGAAAAGATGTTATTCATCTCATGTTGTTTACAAGTATTGTAACTCCTTTGTTAACAATAGCTAAAGTCTGGTTAACTTAATAAATTAATCTTGTAGAACATCAAAATATTCTGCTTTTTAATTGATAATTATGTTGTTCTACCAAGAAGCGACAGAAGAATTGGTTAAGAAAATGTGTCATTATGCTTTCCTCTTGCCCTCTTTCTCTTTTACAGCCATCTCTGACTTATTGGATAACTATTAATAAAACTGCACTGCATTAAATTGGCACAGATCACAAACAAATGGCTGATTACAAAATTATTGTGTGAAGTGGACTCATATTCGGAAGAATTGCAGCTTACCTTCTCCATCCTTGTTTAAACTCTCTTAATCTCTAATGAGCTGAACATCAGTGAGATGTAGAACTATAAACTTCTTTCTTATGTTAAGATTCCACTGTTAACTGCAAGCAGTCATTTAGCCACAGCCATTACTGTAAGTGTAGATTCAGTGGAAGTTACCAGTATCAAAGCAGTGAGGGTGGGTTGTGAGCTGTGCCCAGATAGTTTAGTGGTAAGAGCATTGCATCCAAAAGGCGAGTCCTAATTCCAGTACTGCACACAGTTTGAACCTGACATTGCCTACTTCCCAATGGAGTTAAAGATTCATTCTGGTTATCAGTATTAATTTAAAAGGAGACTCCTCATGTATAATGACAGAAGTGCAAATTCTAAATCGGTATTGCTTTGTTTGTAACCAGAGGGTTGGTTAGTCTACCATAATTCTGTCCACTTTTGAAAACACTATAAGATTTATGTCTTGCGAATAAAAGTTCATCGAGTCTTTGTGTTTTGTTTTTATTTCAGGTAGGTATTTTGAAGTGAAAGCTCCATCATCAGGGTTTTCAAGATTCACTCGAGGTTTTTTATCATTACCAGATGAACCAGTTGGACCTGCATGTTGTGAGAATCTGCTTCCCAGCTTGTGGAGGAAAGCCTCAGTTGAACCTGGGAAATCCTTATGATGGAGCTTTTTACTGTGAAATACATTTTTTTGGGGGGGGGGGGGGGGAGGGCGGCAAAATCAATGTAAACAACTAAAGTGCAGAAAGTTTTGAGACTTATGTTCGTAAAATATGCATACATTTCATTTTCTTTGTGTACTATTTAGGATTTGGCAGAAATGGAAGCTCCTCATGAAATGTTACTGATAGAGCCAAATCTCTGCTCTCCCATTGTAATTTCGGTATGTAAAAACTGAAAGGAGTGCGGAAACCTCTCATTGAATAGTCAAAGTGTGGAGTTGTAGATAAGCATGTAAACAAGACTGAGAATGTTTGCTGACTTTAGACAAATCCTCCTTCAGAGTTATAGCATACATGTAAGACTCTACAGCTGAATTGTGCAATGCTACAGCTTAGCTCGAAGGGGTGAGTGATTGTGTCAGGTGGAGTGGGTGAGAGGAGAGAGGATGCAGGGAATGGGAGGCAGGATTGAAGAAGGGTGGCTGATGACTGGTGTGACAGAGGCAGCAGGTGCACAGCTTAGGGTTATGCCACTGGTGAGCTCATACTGACCACGGGCAAGGGGTCTGTGGACAGTATACACTAGTGTGGAGGAGTGGGGTGGAAGGAGAAGATAGAACAGAGAAAGAGGGAAATGTGGTGTGTGTGTGTGTGTGGGGGGGGGGGGGGCTTGTGGTGGGGCATGGTAACAATTGTGACCACCATGCACATAGCTGCCTGCCTCACATTTCATTGGAAATACAAAGACGTGATTGTTTCAAAAGAAATGTAATTGTGCATCAATCCTTCCTTTGTATGTTACTGTTATAGCAATTTTAAAAAATTCTTCATTTGAAATGTTGATTGTGGTTCCATTAAGTTCAATTGAATGGTGCTAATGAGTGGAAGTATTGTATGAAGACACAGTTAAAGCTGCTGGTTTTTTTGCTGTTAACTGATGTGTGAGTGTCATGTATTATTACATTAATCCTTTAGTTCTTTTGCTTCAGACCATAACTTTTCATGTTGATTTGTCTAAAACATTGTGTGCTACTAAGAAATAGTGTTATTTGAATTTGGACACTGTCTTCAAGCATCACTGAGAAGTTCATTTCTGGATTCTAGTGATTCCTTGTATAATGTACACGGTTCAGAGCTTGACAAGTCCATTTGAAATGTTTGTTTCCAAGTTTTGCATTCCAGTGCAGTATTGCAGCATTACAGCAGCTGTAATATTTTCAGTTGCTGATCAGTGTTTGAAATTATTAGTAATTTTATTTGCGATATTCTCATGTACGTGCATTAAATCCCAACTTCAATGTGAACTGTGTAGTAAAATAAAAACTATGGTGTGTGTAGTTTTGTCCATATGCTTGTTATGATATTTATGTTGTGATATTAGTGATGTAATGACTAAGAAATTGTACTGTAAAATAGTTAAAAAATCTGTTTCAACATAGTTCTGTGTGTGGGTAATTTATGGTGAGATGTAACATCATTTGAAAAGCATTTCTCTCTATCGTGCAGATGTTGTGAATATCACTGTGAATCATTTCCTTGACTGATGTGGTTAGTTACTCAATTTTAGTATTGTGCAGATTTCTTGCAATTGATAATAATGAGATCTGTTACAGAAGTTGTTCAGATAATTTCCAGATATCTAAGAGCTGTTAATAATGAGATCTGTTACAGAAGTTGTTCAGATAATTTCCAGATATCTAAGAGCTGTTCTTAATTGGTCTCTTCATAAATTCTGCATTTGGCAAACAAAGAAAAGAAATGGATTGTTTGATGATAATCATGTAGATTTGATGTGCTGTTTTAGCATCTCAGTTCTTTGTGAAATAAACTGTAATTTCATATTTGTTGTCATTCCCAGAACACATAGTTACGAGTAATATGTTTGCACAAATCATTCCACTCATCTACTCTGTACCAATATCAGAACAACATATTTCAGAGGCATAAGTGAATTACCAGCAAATAACTATAGCAGATCAGCAGTTCAAAGTATCTATATGTTAGTTTTTATTGTTAATGTTGTTGGCTGTGAATATTTGAAATGCTTGAAAGTTCCATCACTTTTCCATTTGATTGCACCGGTATACTGCCTTTCTCCTGGCCGTTCCATTGCCATTCAAGTAGTGTGACATGTTCACTTTGTAAGTGTTATTTTATGTGGATCTCCATGCCATAGGCGGTTGTTACTAAATAATATATCCAAGAAAAGTGGAGTTGTCATTTCAGTTGCGAAATTTCCAAATGAATTGGAAATAAAAGTAGGTATTATTTGATTTGGAGCATTCCACTCATTTAATTGCTTGTAATGCTTGAAAGACTGATGTTTTCTGTAGTTAGTTCATTATCACTCTACCCTTCAGCTCTGAATATTATTTTATCTTCCTTGTGTATTGATACTGCATGTCAACATCATAACATTGTTGAAAATATATTCAGTTATAATGACGTATTTTAATTTGAAATTCATTGCAGATATAAACTCAATTTTGGAGAGTAGTAGTTAAAAAGATTGTTTCTGACCATTTCCAGATCTGATGACTCAAGCACGTCTGGCTCTGTAGCAGACCTGTGTGGAGCTGACCATCGTCCTGGCCATACGCAAAGCAAGGTAGCACACTAGAATTTTTTGAATGAGACTGTAGTTCGATTTGTAATTATTGGCTTTGCCAGTTTAGCAGTGAAGCTCTTATCCAACCACAGGTCTTAACTAGTAAGCATTTGTTTACTATTTTGTTATCTTTATATTAATATTCATAAAGTAGCCCACTGTGAGATGTTGCACGCAGAAAACAAGAAGGTGCCCAGGTAGTGTGGAACAATAGAAGTTTATTTCTAGAAGAAAGGAATATAAGAGTGTATCCTGATCTGTGAGAAGAATTGTCATTCTATGAATACAGTTCCAGGAAGATGCAAGAGAAAGCACACAGTCTGTCACTATGTTACACTGCCATAGGTAAAGTTTGAACCAACCGCAGACACAATCAGTTTTTACACTAGCACAGACCGAGTCCTGGTGTGCACTGTCAGAGACTTGTCATATATTGCTTGGATTCGTGGTTGGTTTTAGACTCGGATTCAGACTGCCAGAGAGCTGCAGGCAGCAGTCTTATAAAGGTCACCTTGCATATGGATACGAGGAAGTGGCTGCATCAGGGTGGCTACACGGATGTTAGATAGTGCTGTCTATATCTGGTGATCATAGTGCCCTCATTACTGCAGTGGTTGTCAGAGTGCTGTGGAGCTGCATCAGCTGCAGATGTCTGGCAGTGTAGCAACCCAAAGGACAGTGCTGTGTGTTCTGGGTCATCAGGCACCAGCTGTAGACGGCATTCCTCTTCCCTGTGGAGGGAGGTGGCGAAGCCCTGTTTATGCATAGATGGTGGCCATGGTGGAGGTGATGGCCAAAATGAGGCAGTATTAACAAGCTGTGTGCTGTCAAGTTGTGATTCCCCTCCATGCTGCCAGTTACCAGATAGTTCTTTTAGTCAAACTGTCCTCTCTCACAGTGTCTTAAGTCCATATCTGGCAGACTCAAATAACAACACACTAAAGTTTATTGTAATGTCCTCTAAAATTTTTGCTCAGTTTATATTAGTATTGAGCAAAAGTACAAATTGATAAATTATTTTTAAAAGATTTTTCGTTTGATAACAAAATATCTTGTTTTTATGCATATGACAGTAGCTGCATTATTGCTGACTGTTTTATGCATTCATTTTGTGCTCATTTCTATTTAACATGTGAATGTGTTGCTGGACAGAACATGTACTGGTTGCTGGTTACCTGGATCCTCCCTCCCCCCCCCCTTCTCTCTCTCTCTCTCTCTCTCCCCCCCCCCCCCCCCTCTCTCTCTCTCTCTCTCTCTCTCTCTCTCTCTCTCTCTCTCTCTCTCTCTCTCTCTCTCTCACACACACACACACACACACACACACACACACACACATACATGTGCAGTAAATCCCTCCATTAACAAATATCCTGTGATGCCTCAGGACATGTCTTATCAACAAGTCTCTTCTTGTATTCTAGTTTTGCTACTAATTTCTTTTCTCCCACTTTGATTCTGGACCTCCTCTTTAGTCATTCAGTATCTCCAGCCAATCTTCACCATTCATTTCAGAAGCTTTTATTCTCTTCTTGTCTGAACTGTTTATCATCAATATTTAACTTTAGTACAAGACTACACTCCAGACAAATAACTTCAAATAAGATGTACTAACAATTGAATTTAAAATTCAGTATTAAACGATAACTCATTTTTTAGAAACCCTTTCCTTGCTATTATCAGTTTGCATTTTGTATCCTCTGCCCTTTGGCCATTTCCATTTATTTTCCTGCACATGTAGCAAAACTTGTCCACTACTTTTACCATCTTACTCCCTAATCTGATTCCCTCAGCGTCATAAGATTTAATTTGACTGCAGTCCATTTGTTAATATCCATGTTATAACCACTTTTCAACTTGCTATCCATTCTGTTCAACTGATTTTCCAAGTCCTTTGCTGTTTCTGACAGAATTATGTCACCAATAAACCTTACAGTTTTTATTTTTTCTAGCCGGCCGAAGTGGCCGTGCGGTTAAAGGCACTGCAGTCTGGAACCGCAAGACCGCTACGGTCGCAGGTTCGAATCCTGCCTCGGGCATGGATGTTTGTGATGTCCTTAGGTTAGTTAGGTTTAACTAGTTCTCAGTTCTAGGGGACTAATAACCTCAGCAGTTGAGTCCCATAGTGCTCAGAGCCATTTGAACCATTTTATTTTTTCTATCTGAACCTTAATTCCCTTTCTAAATTTCTCTCTGGTTCTGCTAAGGGCTACAACCCTGTCTCATCCTCTTTTTCAAATACTGATTTCCTTTCACATCCTTGAACACTTACAACTCAGCCTGGTTTCCCTACAGTTTGTAGACAGCCTCTAGAATGAATTTTCACTCTGCAGCAGAGTGTACACCGATTTGAAACATCCTATCAGTTCCACAGACTAGGTATGCCGCGTTATTTTAGGAGGAGAAGGCGTATGCGCCTTACAGTGTATTAAGCTATTGATAATATATCTATTACTATGAAGATCAGAGTAGGTGTGCAAACAGACACTGACATCTCAGATGGGGGAACCATGGCAGTGCTCCCATCTTTGATTATATATATAAATATTCATTTGCTACCAGTTGCTACGATACATATCTTCGATATGCTAGTGTACTATGTGCGGCGTTCAAGGTACTTTGTGTTTCCCACTGACTGAGATTGGAATACGGAACCTCTTCCTTTCTCAGGACAATGCTCTACTAGCTGAACTATCCAAGAATGAGTAATGACCCATTCGAACAAACTTTTGCTCCTTGTATTTTGTCCTTACTAACTTAAGATATTTGAATAGTGTATTCCAGTTAACATTGTTAATAGGTTTCTCTTTATTTGTAATTGTTTTCAATGTAGGTTTACCTTTAAGTTCACTAGTAAGTTCCCCAATCATGCTGCCATCATAGGAGGAGACTTTAATAATCCTACAATCAATTGAGATAATTACAGTTTTGTAAATGATGGACATGACAAGACGTCCTGTGAAACATTGCATAATGCATTCTGTGATAACTACCTGTAACAGATTGTTTGGAAGCTCACTCATGATGGAAGTATATTGTATGTAATAGCTATGAATAGTCTTGACCTCTTGAAGCATGTCCACATAGAAACTAGTATCAGTGACCATGAGGCAGTTGTAGGAACAATGATTGCCAACGTACAAAGGGCGACTAGAACAAATTTATATTTTCAGCAAGCTAGAAAAGGAGGAAGTAGTATTGTATCTAATAAGGAACTAGAAACTTATAGTTTAGGAGAGGAGCATGTAGAACTCTGGCTCAGGTTTAGAATAATGCTTGACCATTCACTGATAGATTTGTATCTAGTGGAACAGTTGATAATGGGAGGAACCCTTCATGGTATACAGTCACTCTAAAGAAACATCTAGAGCAGGGCTTCACAACATACGTGCTCGCGGAGCAAGCTGTGAGCAGCAAGACGTGAGCACGGAGCAACGTGAGCACGCTACCCCCACTACCAGACCAGAACGGAGAGTGGGGAGAGTCACGTGGGGCACACAACAGCTGCCGCCAGTCAATGTAAATCCGCGGCCACCTGCAGGGATACCACTCACGAATTATTACTGCGACAAATGAAACAAATAAAGGAGAATGTACACATGCCACATAATTTTATTAGCTTAGTGTATGCCTCTACATTCGCATTAATTTGTGAACTGTTACACAATAAAAGGTGTCACTGAAGTGTGGGATTCTCGGTTATCTTGTACTTTTTGCCCTTTACAATTGTGTCTATGTTTGGAGTAATTGTTCTTGTGCATTTTAGGCGCAGCGTGCAGTTTAAATTTCGATCAGACAATGCGTTTCTCAGGCGCGTCTTGTTACATTTCATTGCAGAGAACAGTTGTTCACAAACATACGTGGAACCGAACATTGATATTATTGTAGCCGCCAGTTTGTGCAAACGAGGAAATCTATCCTGAGGGAAGTGCCTGTAGAATTCCAAAATGTTTTTCTTGTTCTGAAATTTGTCTCTGTATTCTCTGTCACACTGCAGGTCAATAATTTCTTGATGCAGCTCAGGATGAATCTCTTCAGTATTCGCTGAATATGGAGAGAACAGATCAAAATCACTGTCTAGTGCTGTCAGATCTTGAAAGCGCTGATCAACTAAACTATGTGAATAACGTTCACAGTCTTTGTGAACATCTTGCATGGATGATAATTTAGGAAAATGAGCTAGGTTTCCTGTTTCCAGCTGACTCACCCAAAGTGTCAATTTCATTTTAAAAGCTCGTATTCGATCTATGAAATGAGTAATTACCAGATCTTTACCTTGTAGTAAAATGTTCAAAGCATTCAGATGGCTAGTTAAATCTGCCAAGAATGCGAGATCACATTCAAACATGTGCGTGCATTTCCCCTCCCTCCCCACTCCGCGACCTTGCACCTGCTCGCGAGCATGTGCCTGAGCAGACGCGAGTACTCACGCTCAAAACCGGCCAGTTGTTAAGCCCTGATCTAGAGAAACAGAGACTACTGCATAATAGGCATAAAACAAAGCTTAGGGCTGGAGATATGGAACTGCTGAATGAAATGCATTTCTACATCTACATCTATATGGGTACTCTGCAAATCACACTTAAGTGCCTAGCAGAGGGTTGATCAAACCACTTTCACAACAATTCTCTATTATTATTCCACTCTCGAATAGTGCGCGGTAAAAACGAACACCTATATCTTTCCGTGTGAGCTCTGATTTCGCTTATTTTATTATGATGATCATTTCTCCCTATTTAGGTCAGCATCAACAACATATTTTTGCAATTGGAGAAGAAAGTTGGTGATTAAATTTCGTGAGAAGATTTCCCCGCGATGGAAATTGCCTTTGTTTTAATGGTATCTATCCCAAATCCTGCTGCATTATGTTTGTGGCACTCTGTCCCCTATTTTGAAATAATACAAAATATACTGCTCTTCTTTGAACTTTCTTGATGTACTCTGTTAATCTGGCGAGGACCCCAGACCATACAACAGTGCTCCAAAAGAGGGCAGACAAACGTAATACAGGTAGTCTCTTTTGGAGATCTGTTACATTTTCTAAGTGCTCTGCCAATAAAACACAGTATTTGGTTTGCCTTCCTCGCAACATTTGCTAAGTGTTCTTTCAAATTTATTTCCAATTTAAATTGTTCGTAATTGTAAGTCCTAGGTATTTAGTTGAATTTATGGTCTTTAGATTAGACTGATTTATCATGCAACAGAAGTTTAACAGATTCTTTTTAGCACTCATGTGGATGACCTCACACTTTTCATTATTTGGGACCAATTACCAATTATTGTACCATTCAGATATCTTTCATAAATTGTTTCGTAATTTGTTTTGACCTTCTGATGAGTTTACTAGATGATAAATGACAGCATCATCTGCAAACAACCTAAGACGGCTGCTCAGATTGTCTCTTAAACTGTTTATATAGATAAGGAATAGCAGAGAACCTATAACATTAACTCGGGGAAAGCCAGAAGTCCATCAATTACTATGTACTGTGACCTCTCTGACAGGAAATTACAAATCCAATCACATAACTGAGACAATATTCCATAAGCACCCAATTTCACTACAAGCTGCGTGTGGTACAGTGTCAAAAGCCTTTTGGAAATCTAGAAATGCGGAATCAGTTTGAAATCCCTTGTCAGTAGGACTCAACACTTTGTGTGTGTAAAGAGCTAGTTGTGTTTCACAAGAACGATGTGTTCTAAATCCGTGTTGACTGTGTGTCAATAGACAATTCCCCTTGAGGTAATTCGTAATGTTTGAACACAATATATGTTCCAAATTCCTGCTGCATATTGATGTTAATGATATGGGCCTGTAATTTAGTGGATCCATCCTACTACCTTTCTTGAATATTGGTGTGACCTTTGCAACTTTCCAGTCTGCGGGTTTGACTGTCAAGAGGACAATGCCTGAAGCCTTCACCAACTACTGTAGAAGAATATAATCCCAGGATCTCTCACAAAACCCAAAGAAATTCTGATTACACACACACACACACGCACAGGGTGTCCCGTTTATCTTGACCAACTGAAATAACTGTTTGTTCAGATGCAAATTACAAAACGTTTCAAGCAAATGTTCTTTAGCCGTCAGGGGGACATCAGTCAGCACGATTGCCTTCATTGTAGCCTTGGTGCTTTTTTTTTTTTTTTTACAAAGATATGAATAGCAGTATGACTTTTTTAAATGGTACCCTGTATTTTTTATTCAGTAACTCATTTCCTCTCTTAAAGACTATTAAAAAATGTATCACAGTGTACCATTCACTGAAACACAACGTTGATGTTGACGCTCCCAGCACTTAGTGCAGGTACTCATGGTAATGGAACACATCCACGAGCTGATGTTGACAGAGGAAAAATGTAAACATAAGTAGAATGCACACCTGACATTCCATCAACCATCATCAGTTGAAGAGTTGCGTGAGTAGAATGTACACCAACAAAGGGGAATGTAAGTTAGCAGAACAGTAATTGCAATACTGTTTTCTTATGTACGGGTACATTTAGGACAGTAGTTTAGTCCTTTTAAATACTGTTGTGTAGAGTAGGCATACAGTAAAGGCAGTCCTTCCTACAAACTGCATCGACATAATGTTTCTTTTATTGTTGTCGTTGCTGTTGAAGGTAAGCGAAATGCTACACAGGCAGCTGAACTGTACAGAGAGCAATATCCTGACAAGAACCCACCTTCATGATGGAAGTTTTCTCGTCTTGTTACGGCGCTTCAAGAAATGGGATATTTCAGCCCGTGACAACGCAATCATCGTAGCACTCGCACAGACGAAACTGTCGAAGTTACTCTTCTTGCTTCCGTTGCTATGAATCCACATGTGAGCACACGACAGCTTGAACACAAGATTGCTATTCCTAAAACCAGTGTATATCGTATTCTTACACGTCACCAGTTCCATCCTTACCATGTACACCTACATCAAGAATTGCATGGGAATGATTTCCAGAATCGTGTACAGTTCTGTCAGTGGGCACAACAGCAAATCCTCGCAGAGATTCTTCTCCAATGTTCTATTTACCGATGAATGTTCCTTCTCAAACAAAGGACAGGTAAATACAAGGAACATGCATTATTGGTCCAGTGACAACCTACGATGGCTTGGACAGGTGGAACATCAGCGTCAACGGAGAGTTAACGTCTGGTGTGGGATGCTTGGTACTTCAATTATTGGCCCGTATTTTGTCAATGGAAGTCTAAATGGCACAGCATATGCCAACTTCCTCAGACAAATTCTTCCTCCTCTCCGGATGAAGTGCCACTAAGAACCAGAATGCTTATGTGGCATCAACACGATGGATGTCCAGCACATAATGCCTTGCGTGCACGTCGTGTTCTGAACCGAAGGTATCTTGCCAGATGGATTGATCGAGAAGGAACAGTTACTTGGCCTGCCAGGTCTCCTGATTTAAATCCTCTGAACTTTTTTCTTTGGGGATGCATTAAAGACATTGTCTGTCGCAATACTCCAACAACTCCAGAGGACATGCAGGAATGTATCATGCTTGCATGTAATTTTCTTCAGCAGGCAACACTGGAAGCAGTAAATAATTCTTTCATTCAATGAGTGCACCAGTGTATCAATGTCCAGTGCCACCACTTTGAGCACGTTTCAATGTTCCACTTCTGGGCAATGGTACAGGAGAGCCGAAGTCAATTTTGTGTGTGTTTTTACTTGGTTTTCATTTGTTTTCCAACAACTCGAGCAAGTGGACGAGTTTGTGATCCCAGGCTCAAAGTCAATGTTGTGTTATGTAATTAATAACGTTGTGTTTCAGTGAATGTTACACTGAATTTTTGAATAGGTCTTTAGGATAGGAAATTAATTACTGAATAAAAAATACAGGGTGCCATTTAAAAAAGTCATACTGCTGTTCATATCTTCGTAAAAAAACAAAGCTACAATGAAGGCAATCATGCTGATTGATGTCCCCCTGAGGCTAAAGAATATTTGCTTGAAACATTTTGTAATTTGCATCTGGACAAACAGTTATTTAGGTTGGTCAAGATAAATGGGACACCTTGTATATATAGGCTATTAGTGGTGCCAATGTTAATGTGCAGACAGTCATGGACAAGGCAGGAACTGAAATTGAGGGTAGCAAAGCAAAAGCAGAAACACTGAACTTGGTTTTTGAAATTTTCCTTTACAAATGAAAATCCAGGGCTATTGCCCCAGTTTAATTCTCACACAACTATAAAGGTTAGTGTTGTGGTTGGCAGGAGAACCAACACCATGTTACTAGAGGAGGCCAAAAGGCATGCGTTTTAGCTCACACAGGCTGGTGTGAGCTCTGGAACAGGACAAGGAAAGTAGAATTTAGAAAAACGGATGTAGCTGGTGGAATACTTAACTTTAATCCATTAATGATGAACGCCGCTCTTGACGGTACATGATTCACAATATCAATAGTAACTGAATATGACGCCTTGCTAGGTCGTAGCAAATGACGTAGCTGAAGGCTATGCTAAACTATCGTCTCGGCAAATGAGAGCGTATTTTGTCAGTGAACCATCGCTAGCAAAGTCGGTTGTACAACTGGGGCGAGTGCTAGGAAGTCTCTCTAGACCTGCCGTGTGGCGGCGCTCGGTCTGCAATCACTGATAGTGGCGACACGCGGGTCCGACGTATACTAACGGACCACGGCCGATTTAAAGGCTACCATCTAGCAAGTGTGGTGTCTGGCGGTGACACCACAGTTAGTGCTATAGATATTAACAAATTAGGAAAGGAATAGATTGCTTCTCACCATAAAGATGATGTGTTGAGATGCAAACAGGCACAACAAAAAGATTGTTGCACAGTATAGCATTTGGGCAAAGCCTTTTTCAGCAAAAAAAAAAACACACACACACACACACACACACACACACACACACACACACACATTCACTTAAGCAAGAATACCTCATGCACGCATGGCGCTGTCACTGGCAGCTCCGACCGGAAGTCATTGGCTTCTTTGCTGAAGAAAACCTTGACCGAAAGCTGTAATGTGTAACAGTCTTTTTGTTGTGCCCGTCTACAACTGAACGGGTTTTCTTTAGGGTGAGTAGCCATCTATCCTTTTCCTAATATAGGCCTCTGATGATGCAGCAACTGAAAAATGCATTGGCATTCCGGTCAGAGCTACTGGTGGTAGTGGTCATGTGTGCATGAGGTGTGCTTGCTTTTGTGTGTGTGTGTGTGTGTGTGTGTGTGTGTGCGTGCGTGCGTGCGTGCGTGCGTGCGTGCGTGTTTTTTTTTTTTAAAAGAAGGCTTTGGCCGGCCGAAAGCTATAATGTGTAACAGTCTTTTCGTCTTGCCCATCTACAACTGAACAGGTCATCTTTACAGTGAGTAGCAATCTGTCTTTTTCCTAATATTTTTTATATTCCAACCTGGAGTTTCATTGTTTGATACCGATATTAGTGTCAGCCTTCTTGAGAAGCAACTAATTCAGTCAAATTGAACAAAGCCCCAGGGCCTGATCACCATCAGATCCTATACTGAATTTGTGGCTGATTAGACCTCCGTTTAACTATAATATAATGTAGATCCCCTCACAAAAAACCAAGGCCAGTAGTTATAAGAAAGCATGAGTAACGTCCTTGTACAAGAAGTGTAGCAAAAGTAATCCATTTGTTGTAAAACTTTAGAACATATTTTGAGCTCAAACATAGGCTGGCCATATTTCAAAGAGCAAAAATTGGGACACTTGTACTTATACTTCATACTTACCTTCATTACTACACTTAAGCTTACATTTCTGGTCAGTTATTGTGATATTTTGATATCAATAAAAGGCCTCTGATGATGCACCAACTGAAAAACCCGTAGCAAGAATGTATCTTCATTTTGTGGATTGGAAAGGAAAGTGTAAGTACAATAGACGTATATAAAATTCTTTTCTTCAGAAATAAAAAAAGACTGATATATCCTTTTTATGATAATAGTGTGGATATATTTCCTGCAATGTTTAGTCATTTACTACACTGCCAGGAAAAAAATTAGTACGATGTCGATTTTGATCCAATGATGGCATATGCCACCTGGAGGATAGTAGATGTAGTGATAATGGTGTCAACGTCTTCTGCCAACAGATAGTGTAGTGGCATAGCTACCAGAGTGCCATCTGTGTCTACTTTGTAATAAGGGAACGCTCACAGCCGGAAGGCTCAGTGTGGTGCAAACATGTGAAGCAAACAGGCAACCATGCCACAGAGAGGCACTGTGCTTCCTACAGCTAACTGAGCTTCCTAGTGGTGGATGGTCATTTTGGAAAATTGCCACACAAGTTGGTCGTGGTGAGTCAGTTGTGCAAAAATGCTGGTATCAGTGGTCATGCGAGCATTCTCACATCCATAGACAATGTTCTGGGTGTCCATGCAGAGCAGGTGCCCGCCAGAATTGTTGTATTGTAAGGTCAGTAATGGCAGATTGTACAGCTACCACAGTGCAGATAAGAGAGCTTGTGAGCCTAGACAAGTGAACAAGAACTGTTGCGAAACAGTTATTAGCAGTGGGACTGTGGGCACACCTCTAGCTAGTCTTCCACTCACATGGCAGTGTCGACATGCACGGCTCGACCACTGCCATCAGAGGATCACTTGGGATATGGAAGGGCACACTGTGGTCTTCATTAACTGTGCCTGCGTGCAAGTGATGACCATTTGCACGTACAACATAGACCTGGTGAGCACTGTCTTGTAGAGTGCATTCATCCAAGATGCACTGTCCACACGCCAGGCCTTACAGCGTGGGTTGCAGTACAAGGTGCGGCGCTTAAATCTGGACAAATTAAACTTTTTTTTCTTAAAGCAAATTTATTAAAACAAAATAAAAATGAAAATCCTTTTACATATAAGTAGTGGTATCTTTCAAGAGTAACATTACTTGATGTAACCCCTTCCAGCTGCAATGACTGCAAACACTCTTTAAAACAGCGCTGTCCATGTTCGTGAATACTGCTTTAATAGGGGTGCGTAGAGATGCGACATTAGGGTGCCTCATCTTATTGGTAACTCTTTCGACTATGCTCCAAACACAGTAGTCAAGAACGTTCAAATCCGGGCGATTCGGGGCCAGAACTCCTTTGTCCAGAATGTTTCGACGTTATCCGAGAGCCACTTTTGGACTAAATGGCTCATATGAGCACCAGTCCTGTTAAAAGACATATTGTCTGCCCGAGGCCACAGTTACCATCCACAGTTCCACACATTATTCATCAGACCTTGCAGATAAACTTCTTTTGTGACAGTTTCTCCCTTTTCAAAGAAACGTGGCGGCTTGATATCACCCCCACTGGACACAACACACAAGATGTGAACCCCAGGCTTCACTGAAGTGTTATACTTCACCACAATATCATAAACACTTGATCTTGGGTACCTGAAGAATGGAATTATTCCAGTGGGTGAACGCCCAGCGCGAAGACTTTCAATAATCGTGGCTCTTCAGTTATACTCGGCGCTTGTCTGTAACATCTCGGCCATTTTGAGGTTCTGATTGTTCAATAGATGCCTATGGCTTTCGAGAACACCAATCGTGACCTCTGGCGAAACTACAATGTTGCAGGAAATTCAAATTGAAATTTGTCCGGATTTAAGTGCCGCACCCTGTATGCGACAACTTCTGTTCACCTTTGGTGTTTGTGGATGGGATACTAACAGGGGCATGGTACATGCAGGATGTTGTTGGACCCATTCTTGCAACAGAAAGGTGATTCAGCAAGACCTTCAAACTTGTCTCCAATTGAGCACTTGTGGCATATGATGCTTCAACAAACAACTCTTGCAGAACTGCAGCAACAGTGTGAGCAGGCATGGAATAACATATCCCAGGACAGTTTTCACCATCTGTACGGATGACTGGGTGCCAGAGTCTGTGCCTGCATTGTCACCCGTGCAGGCTACGCCACATACTAACATGGGTGTTTCAGGGTGGGTCGATATGTGGTACCTCATAAACGCTTGTGCTATTAGTCTGTAAATGTTATCATTTCAGGTACTCCATATGAACTGTTGCAACAATAAATCTTGAGTGAATTGGAGACCTACAAAAGTGTGTACCAAGTTTTTTCTGGCAGTGTATTTTAAATAGCTACAATCCGTTAATACTAAAAACTATGTAATAAGCTGATTAATAATCAGATACAAATTACACATTTCATTTTAAGATTTATCTTTGCTAGATTTATGAGTAGAATGAATTGATTCTTGCAGGTCCTTGTTAAAAAGAAGATAACCACAAAATTCCATGCAAGATAGATTGAAATAAGTTTTCACAATAACAACTGCTGTCATTTTATCAAAACTAGCATGGCCTTTTCCATCATGCCAGTACATGTTAAGCAAACTGAAAACCCTTTCGACTGCAGCATTTGACCCTGGGAGATATAATGCAAAATTAACAATTTTCTCTACATTTTCCACGGATACTTTACAAATTTCACATTTTTTAAATCTTGCATTCCACCTTTCTTCAAGAGGCACTTTCTTAGGGACCCAATCTTTTATATGCTGTTTCATTGTGTTCTTAACATGTTCAATTTCATAAAATAATGACTTCTCATTGAAAGCAGACAGAAGAATACCATAGTGAGCCCCCCTGCGGGTTCGGGGGTAAGAATAGGCCCGCGGTATTCCTGCCTGTCGTAAGAGGCAACTAAAAGGAGTCTCAAACGTTTCGGCCTTATGTGATGGTCCCCTCTTGGGTTTGACCTCTTTTTTTTTTTTTTTTTTTTTTTTTTTTCCAAATTTCCGTTGTCAGTGCGTGCCATTTGGGGAAGGACACCTTACGTGGTGTTTTTCTATTGGTCCATCATGCTCCACCATCTTGCATGTTACCTATTGTCGTGTGGGGGGGACTACGCCCAACATCTTCTGGGTTGTCTCCTTCTCGCCTTGTGCGCACTCTTCTTCTTAGCGCCTACGACAACTGTGGACCCTTTCAACACCTAAAATCCAGCACGGTAGCCAGTCCGTTGTGGTGGGGTCGTCATGTACCCTCTTGGTGGTAGCCCCCTGACCACGCAGGGATCGCACTACAGATGCCAGAGCTGTTTCCTCCCCATGCATGCCAAGGAGTATGTGCCCATCTCGTCTGGGGCACGGGGACTCCAGGCAACGGGATAAGCTGGGTGACGTCCCTGTTACCGTCACTCCCCACAGTAGCTTAAATATGGTTCAGGGGATTATTTACCATCGTGACCTCTTGTTACAATCCGATGACGAGCTGAGAGCCGACTTGGAACGACGTGGTGTACATTTTGTCCGTCGTGTACATAGGGGGCCCAAGACTAACAGGGTGGCCACCGGTGCCTTTATCTTGGCCTTCAAGGGTGATGTCTTGCCCGAGAAGGTCAAGGTGATGGTTTACCGTTGCGACGTGAAGCCATACGTCCCTCCCCCGATGCGGTGCTTCCAGTGCTGGAAGTTTGGGCATATGTCCCGTTGCCCATCCAGCGCTACATGTCGAGATTGCGGATGCCCCTCTCATCCCGATTCTCCATGTGCGCCTCCGCCTGTATGTGTCAACTGTGGGGAGCACCACTCTCCATGCTCGCCGGATTGCCCCGTTCTTCATAAGGAGCGGAAGATCATGGAATTTAAGACCCTGGACCGGCTTACTTATCGAGAGGCAAAACTGAAATATGAAAGGTTGTATCCTGCTTCCATTCGACCATCTTATGCTGCAGCCACGTTATCGACGCCCACGCGAGCGACGGTTGTCGCCTCATCTGTGCCGCCTTCAGTGGGCCCTCGGGGCCGTGTATCTCTGTCTGCCCCCCTCGTGTCTGGGGGCAAGCCTTCCTCTGTTGCCCCCTTAGCAGTTGGGGGCAAACCCTCTTCTGTCGCTCCCCCCACGCTTACTTCGGGAGTGACATCTGCTCCACAACCGGGAGGCTCGATTCCTCCCCCTCCTTCTCCGCCGGCGTTGCCTCCGCCGGTTCCCCTCTCGGGGAAGGGGTCCCTCGGGGCTCTCTCTTCCTCCGTTTCTTCTCCTTCCCAGCCAGATGTCAGCCAGTGGCTGAAGGTTCCGCCACCTGCTGGTCGTAGGGCTTCTGCGTCGTCGTCAGCCTCCGACGCTCCTTCAGAGAAGCTCTCCCAGCCCTCTCACCCTAAGGGCCGACGTGAGAAGAAGGAACGGCATGTGTCCAAGAAGAAGGACGTTCCGGCGGTTTCAGCACCGCCTGCTGTACATAGTCCTGGCTCCGGGGATGAGGTGGAGATCCTCGCCTCTGCCGCGGATCTCGCCCTGACGGAACCCTTGGGGGCCTCTCGTATGGACTCAGCTGACTCTCCCCCGGTGGCGGCAGTTGGCTCTGAAGCGCTGTCTGCCTCTTAGTTGCATTCACGCCCTCCCAGTCCCTTCCTGCTTTCATTCTCCAATGGAACTGCGGCGGTTATTTCCGCCACCTGCCTGAGCTCCGGATGCTTCTGAGTGATTCCCCTGTTCTCTGCATTGCTCTGCAGGAAACTTGGTTTCCTGCACTGCGGACCCCCGCCCTTCGCGGTTATCGGGGATACTATAAGAACCGTGCTGCCTGTCAACGAGCATCAGGTGGGGTTTGCCTCTTTGTTCACCACTCTGTCTGTAGCTCGCCAGTACCCCTTCAGACGCCTTTAGAGGCAGTTGCTGCCAGGGTTGAGCTCTCGCCGGCTATTACTGTTTGCTCTGTTTACATTCCTCCGGATGGGGAGCTTCCCCGACATGTCTTGGCTGCGCTGCTGGCTCAACTCCCGCCACCATTGCTGCTTCTGGGGGATTTCAATGCCCACAACCCTCTATGGGGTGGGACTATCTCTGATGACCGTGGTCGGACCGTGGAGCATTTGTTGGCTCAGCTCGACCTTAGCCTCTTGAACACCGGTGCTCCCACGCATTTCAGTGTTGCCCATGGCTCGTTCTCGGCCATCGATCTCTCTCTTTGCAGCCCCGGACTTGTCCCATCCCTCCACTGGAGGGTGCACCCTGACCTGTGCGGTAGTGACCTTTTCCCATCTATTTGTCACTACCCCAGTGTCGTTCTTCTGGGCGCCTGCCCCGCTGGGCTCTCCACAGGGCAGACTGGCCAGCTTTTACTTCTGCTGCAGCCATTGAGTCTCCCCCACAGGGTGACATTGGCGAGGTGGTCTGTGTTTTAACCACGTCCATCATTTCAGCGGCCGAGGCTGCCATCCCCCGATCTTCTGGCCTCCCTCGGAGGAAGGCTGTACCCTGGTGGTCGCCGGAGATTGCTGAGGCTATTCGCGACCGTCGGCGGGCTCTCCAGCGTCATAGGCGGCACCCGTCTCTCGAGACCCTCATCGCCTTTAAGAGGCTCCGTGCCTTGGCCCGTCGTCTTATTGCACGGCGTAAGCAGGAGTGCTGGGAGAGGTATGTCTCATCCTTGGGCTCCCATGTCTCCCCCTCACTCGTGTGGTCCCGGATCCGGCGGATTTATGGATACCAGACCCCTATGGGTGTCCCTGGGCTCTCCTTGGACGGCGCTGTCTGCACGGACGCTGCCGCCATTGCTGAACGGCTTGCCGCGCACTTTGCTCAGAGCTCTGCGACTGCATCTTATCCCCCCGCCTTTCGCTCTCTCAAGGAGCGAGCCGAGCGGACGCCGTTCTCATTCCACACGCGTCGTTCTGAAACATACAATGCTCCTTTCAGCGAGAGGGAATTCCTCGCTGCCCTCGCCGATTGCCCTGATACAGCACCAGGCCCAGACTGCATCCACGCGCAGATGCTGAAGCATCTCTCCAGGGACTGCCAGAGACACATTCTCGCGATATTTAATCGCATTTGGAGCGAAGGCGTGTTCCCGTCGCAATGGCGAGAGGGTGTTGTTGTCCCCATCTTGAAGCCCGGTGTGGACCCACTGGCGGTGGACAGCTATCGTCCCATTACCCTCACCAATGTTTTGTGCAAATTGCTCGAACGTATGGTGGGGCGGCGTTTGTGTTGGGTCCTTGAGTCGCGCGGTCTCCTCGCTCCATCCCAGGGTGGCTTCCGTCGGGGCCGGTCTGCAGTGGACAATTTGGTGCGGCTGGAATCTGCTGTCCGTACGGCCTTTGCCCGACGTCAGCATCTCGTTGCTGTATTTTTCGATCTGCGGAAGGCGTATGGCACAACATGGAGGCATCACATCCTCGCCACGTTGCATGAGTGGGGTCTTCGTGGTCGGCTCCCGGCTTTTCTTCAAAGCTTTTTATTGCGCCGCTCTTTCCGGGTGCAAGTCGGTGCCACCTCTAGTTCATCTCATATACAGGAAAATGGGGTCCCGCAGGGCTCAGTGTTGAGCGTCTCCTTATTTCTAGTGGCCATTAATGGTCTGGCTGCAGCAGTGGGATCGTCGGTGCCTCCTTCTTTGTATGCCGACAACTTCTGCATCTCATTTAGCTCCACGACTACGGGAGTCACCAAACGCAGGCTGCAAGTCGCCGTTCGCAAGGCAGCATCATGGGCTCTGACTCATGGTTTTCAGTTCTCTGCACCCAAGACTCGAGTTATGCACTTCTGCAGGCGTCGGACGGTCCACCCTCATCCTGAACTTTACCTCGACGGCCACCTGCTTGAAGTGGTGGACACTTGCCGCTTCTTGGGACTCGTGTTTGATGCCCGGCTCACATGGGTTCCTCATGTTACTCAGCTGAAGCAAAAATGCTGGCGGCACCTCAACGCCCTCCGCTGCCTTAGCCACACATCTTGGGGTGCAGATCGCTGCACGCTGCTGCGATTGTACAGAGCCCTTGTGCAGTCCTGGCTTGATTATGGGAGCCTGGCCTATGGGTCTGCGTCACCCTCAGTGTTGAAGTTGTTAGACCCCATACACCACTGTGGGGTTCGGCTTGCAACTGGCGCTTTTTGCACCAGCCCCGTGGATAGTCTACTGGTGGAGGCTGGGGTTCCCCCGCTGCGGATTCGCCGCCATCGTCTGCTCGCCGACTATGCTGTCCACGTGCATTGCTCGCCAGACCATCTCAATCGTCGTCTGCTTTTCCCTGCCATGGTCCTCCATCTGCCCAAACGGCGACCTAGGTCTGGCCTTTCCGTAGCTGTCCGTGTCCAGTCCCTGCTGTCAGAACTGGGGTCATTCCCTCTTCTGCCTCCCTTCCGGGTCCGTACACCTATGCCTCCCTGGTGTTTGTCCCGTCCGTCCGTCCGTCCGTCTGGATTTGGCACAGGGACCTAAGGACTCGGTTCCGCCTGTGACCCTCCGTCGCCGTTTTCTTGCGCTCCTTGAATCATTTCCGGGCTGTGAGCCTGTCTACACTGATGGTTCCCTGGTTGATGGTCGCACTGCCTACGCTTTTGCTCACGCTGCCCATGTTGAGCAACGCTCCTTGCCGGCTGGCTGCAGTATTTTTACTGCAGAGCTGGTGGCCATCTCGCGCGCTCTTGAGCATATGCGTTTCTGCTCAGGTAGGTCCATCGTCATCTGCAGTGACTCCCTGAGCAGCCTTCAGGCCATCGACCGCTGCTATCCCTCTTCTCCTCTGGTGTCCTCTATTCAGGAGTCTGTTTCCGCCATTGTCCGTTCTGGTCGTTCGGTGGTTTGGTTTGGACGCCAGGTCATGTTGGCATCCCGGGGAATGAATGTGTTGACAGGCTGGCCAAAGGGGCGATCGACGCCCCAGCTTTGGAGATCGGCCTCACAGCTCGCGACCTGCAGCTGGTGTTGCGCCGTAAGGTGCTTGGGGTGTGGTCTGTTGAGTGGCGTGGCATGACAGCCCTGAATAAACTGCGGGCTGTCAAGGAGACGACCGATGTGTGGTGCTCCTCCCTGCAGTCTTCTCGCAGGGAGTCTGTTATCTTGTGTCGGCTCCGCATCGGCCATACATACCTGACGCACGGCCATCTTTTGCGTCAGGAGGATCCCCCCCTGTGTCGGTGTGGGTCCCGGCTGACGGTCGCCCATGTTTTATTGGAGTGTCCCCGACTGCGCACCCTTCGGCAGTCTTTTAATCTCCCGGGCACCTTGCCTTTGATTTTATGCGATGATGCCTCCATGGCTGACAGTGTTTTACATTTTATCCGTGCTAGTCCTTTTTATGGTTCCATTTAGAGTGGTCCTGCACCTTTCCCTTTGTGTGTCTCTTGTCCTCGAGTCTCTCATATTTGGTTGCAGATTTTAGTGTGTAGTCGGTTGGTTGACTCTTTCCCTTTTTTGTTGTCGTGGTCAGTCAACCAGTCTCCGGTCAACTTCTTTTGTTCTGTTTCCTTTTGTCTGGTGTCTTCGTGTCTGTAGTGTTCGTTACCGCATTTGTGTTCTTTTAGGGCCTGGGGGGGGGAGTCTCCTTCCCCTTGGGGTTTTACCTGCGTCGTGCATTTCTGTCTCGCCTGTTTTTGGAATGGGGGACTGATGACCTTAGCTGTTTAGTCCCCCTTAAACATCCCAACAACCACCACCACCACCATAGTGAGACAAAAACCTAAGACAATCCTGAACATGAGTCGAGTGAAGTAAATTGTTGCAATGAATGCAAGATAGACAATGAATGTCTGAATACTGGCCCAAGGTCAACTTTGTGTAATTAACACAGTCATAAAAAATCGAGTGATTTGAAGAACCCTTTTTCTGTAATTATTCCTTCTCCCACAAGATTTTTCAACATTTCTTTGTAAGATTAAATTAGAAATATCAGTGAGTAGATATATTGTCTCCCAATGACTTCTAACTGATCTTCAAATAATTTCAACCATAATGTCGACAAGCTATTAGAGACGAAATTTTGCAAAATTTAAGGATGGTTGTCAAGGGACAAAAATATCCAGGACCCTCTGCAAGGCAGGAAGAAAAAAGCAGCCACCTTTTTTTTGTGTTTGGTAAACTAACAGAATTCTTTTAAGGCATGGATTTTAACACTACATGTTTCAAAATATTTGCCAATTGATGGTGAGGTGATTGTTTTCAAAATTTACAGATCCTCTGCTGCTGATTGAACACTATAATGCAAAATGTGAGCACCAACAAGTGATTTGTTTAATTTTTCTTGAAGTTTCTGGTAAACATTCTATGTTCCATTATGGTTGGCTCGCCCAAAATTGGTGTTTGCATTCTCTGCAGAAAATGCAATTACTTCATCCATTAAACCATGTTTTGTCAAAATTTTCTCAATAAATTGAATTTATGTGTCAGCTGTTTCGTTTGGAACATTGCTAATATTCAAAATTTTTACTTTCATGCCAAAACCAGGAATGTATATTGAATCACGAATGGAATAGTTTTCATTGCTTTTTGGTTTGATGGATCAGTCATTATAGAAATATATTTTGTCCCCTTGTAATTCATTAGCTAGTGCTGTAATAACTTAGGACACAAACACATTAACAACAACAGCTTTACTTTTAGTTCTAGCACAACAATACATAGGCCTGCCGAAATGCTTAATGATGAAAGAAGTAAAGTCAATTGATCAAACGCTATGATTGTGATAGATGGCATGATACGCAAATGTACCTTCTTCAGCAGCCAGTTTTAAATCCGGCACTTAGGGCATTTCTCTTAAAAATGAAACAACTTTATCATTTATGTTACTTTCTTTAAGAAATGAACTCTTCTGTTTGGGCATTTTGACCGGATACCACACTTTCTTAGTTTAATATTCACTTTCACCATCTACTAACAGTAATAGGTACTAACTATGTCCGCACAGGTGACCATCTGTTGACTTTCATTTCTAAGTCAGAATTTTTGTCAGTTGTTCCAAAAACCAGTAGACTTGAAACTTTGACACTGAGTGAGTTAAATCTGCCAACAATGCACCGCCCTATCGTTTGACTCTTAGGGCAAGCATGTATACATGCCAAATAATATTCAATAAGCACTGCTAACACACGTTGCATTGCTCACATTCTTCACAAAATTAACTTCCATATGGCTGCAGTCCCATTATGAGAAGTAGTTTAAGTGATACTTTTTTATACTTTCTTTGGTTTTGTTTTTACATGTCTCAAGGACCATAAAGTGGAAGGTCGGCAAGTTAAGGATGGCTGTCAGGGCTAATTAATACTTGCTTTTCTTTTCAACATATCTCTTACTCTTCTGTTAGTCATAAGATAAGTTTAAAAAATGTGGTATATACTGTGAAAATATATTTCTATTGTGTTGTACTTGTAGGAAGTTTGTTTTTCACAAATATTTTAATATGTGAAAACCATTAAGGCACACATTTTGTTTCTCGATTGAAAACCGGGTCAGATGTGTGTCCCAAATGATTTTCTCGGGACACAAGGACATTTATGTGAAAACTGTAACTGTCTCATCGAAACAGGGATGTCTGTTCAGGCTACTCAAACATAATGAGGTATATCGGACATAATGACCTCTTCCATGCCAATCAGTATGGATTTCAAAAATATCAGCTATGTAAAACTGAACTCATGCTTTTCTCACATGACATCCTGAAAGTTTTGGATCAAGGCAGTCAGTTAGAAGCAGTATTTATTGATTTCTGAAAAACTTTTGACTGAGTACCACATCTGTGCGTGTTACTGAAAGTATGATCATATTGAGTGTCAAGCAAAATTTGTGACTGGACTGAGGATTTTTTGGTAGGGAGGATTCAGCATGTTATCTCAGATGGAGTCATTGGCAGATGTAAAACAATTTTAGGTATGCCTCAGGGCAGTGTGTTGGGACAGTTGCTATTCATGTTGCATATTATTGACCTTGCAGACAATATTAATAGCAACCGTAGACTTTTTGCGTATGATGGTGTTATCTATAACGAATTACTGTCAGAAAAAAGCTGCACAAATATTCAGTCATATACTGATAATATTTCAAAATGGTGCAAAGATTGCCTATAAAACAAAAAAGTGTGACATCCTATGACAGCAGTATCAGTTAGTCACAGTTGGAATCAGTTAACTTATACAAATACATGGACGTAAAATTTTGTAGGGATATGAAATGGAACAATCTCGCAGGCTCTGTCATAGGTAAAGCAGATAACAAACTTCGGTTTCTTCATAAAATACTGGGGAAACACTATCAGTCTACAAAGGAAATTGCTTACAAATCACATGTGCAAACCATCCTAAAATATTGCTAAAGTGTGTGGTACCCATACCAATTAGGAGTAACTGGGGATTTTGAATGTATACAGAGAAGGGGAGCACAAATGGTCACAGGTTTGTTTGACCCATGGGTATGTGTCACAGACATGCCGAAGAAACTGGACTGGCAGACACATGAAGATAGATGTAAACTATTTCAAGAAAGCCTGCTTACAAAATTTCAAGAACTATCTTTCTTCTACATCTACATAGACATGGATACTCTTCGAGCCACCATATGGTGCATGGCAGAAGGTTCCCTGTACCACTACCTGTCATTTCCTTTTCTGTTCCATTTGCAAATAGAGCAAGGGAAAAAAGACTGTCTGTATGCCTATGTATGAGTCCTAATTTCTTGTCTCTTATCTTCATGGTCCTTACGCACAGTTTGTTGGAGGAAGTAGAATCGTTTGGCAGTCAGCTTCAAATGCTGGTTCTCTAAATTTTCTCAATAGTATTTCTCAGAAAGAGTGTTGCCTTCCCTTCAGGCATTCCCACTTGAGTCCCCAAAGCATCTCTGTAATAATTACACGTTGTTTGAGCCTATCGGTAACAAATCTAGCAGACCGCCTCTGAACTGCTTTGATGTCTTCCTTCAATCTGACCTGGTACAGATTCCAAAAACTCAATCAGTACTCAAGAATAGGTTGCACCAGTGTCCTATATGTGGTCTCCTTTACAGATGAACCACTCTTTCATAAAATTCTACCAATAAACCGAAGTTGACCATTCACCTTTCCTCTCACAGCTCATTCCACCTCGTATCGCTTTGCAATGTTATGCCCAGATATTTAAACAACTTGACTGTGACAAACAGGGCACTAGTAATACTGTATCTGAACATTAAATGTTTGATCTTCCTACTCATTCACATTAACTTACATTTTTCCGCATTTAGGGCTAGCTGTCATTCATCACACCAACTGGAAATTTCGTCTGAATCGTCTTCTATTTTCCTGCAGTCACTCAACTTAGACACCGTACCGTACTCCACAGCATCACCAGCAAACAACTGCAGATTGCTGCCTACCCTGTCAGACAAATTATTTATGTATATAGAGAACAGCAGCAGTCCTATCACACTTCCCTCCTGCTGATACCCTTGTCTTTGATTAACTCTCGCCATCGAAGACGACATACTGGGTTCTATTATTGAAAAAGTCTTCAAGCCACTCGCATATCTGTGAACGTATTCCATATGCTCTTACCTTTGTTACCAGCCAGCTGTGGGGCACAATGTCAAATGCTTTCTGGAAGTCTAGCAATATGGAATCTGCCTGGTGCCCTTCATCCACAATTCTCAGTATATCATGAGAGAAAAGGGCAAGCTGAATTTCGCGTTAGTGATGTTTTCTAAAACCATGCTGATTCATGGACTTAAGCTTCTCAGTCTAAAGAAAGTTTATTATATTCAAACTGAGAATATGTTCAAGTATTCTCCAGCAAAAATAAGTTGGGGATATTGGTCTGTAATTTTTCAGGTCCGCTCTTCTACCTTTCTTATATATTGGAGTCACCTGTGCTTTTTTACAGACACTTGGGACTTTGTTCTGGGCGAGAGATTCATGATAAATGCAACCTAGGTAAGGGGCCAAAGCCATAGAGTACTCTTTGTAAAATTGAACTGGGGTTCCATCCAAACATGGTGATTTATTTGCTTTCAAAACTTTCAGTTGTTTCTCTACACCAGGTATGCTTATTACTGTGTGGTCCATACTGGAGTCTGTCTGATGGTCAAATGACGGTATGTTTGTATGATTCTCCTGTTTGAACTATTTTGTGAATGTGAAATTTAAAACTTCAGCTTTTGTTTTACTATCTTCAACTGTCACACCAAAATGGTCAACAAGGGACTGAATGGAAGCCTTAGACCCGATTAGTGATTTTACATGTGATCAGAATTTTCTCAGGTTCTCAGCAGATCTTTTACTAAGGTGTGACTGAGGTAGTTGTTGTATGCTTCATGCATAGGTCTTTTCACAGATGCATGAATCTACTAACTGTTACTTGTCATCATTTGCAAATTCTCTTTTGAACCAAGAGTGCAACAGCCACTGCTTCCTCAGCATCCGCCAAACTTTGTTATTAAACCATGGTGGGTCTTTTCCATCCTTTATCCACGTACTAGGCACATAACTCTCCAGACTGCTTTGGGTGCACTAGAAAGTGCCTCGGAAGCAGAACCCATGGGCAAAACAAGTAACATTTGAGTTGTCCCATGTGACACGCCAGATTCTCCGCCACCACTACACGCTGAGGCAGCAGCCTGAAGGTGACATCATAGCTGAAAGCACATTCAGCTGTCTGCGAACTGCAGCCAGCTCTTCCTGCATCTGCAAGCAGCAAGCACACATCCTAGCCTTCCTAGGAAGACTAACTGAAGAAGTTAACTATAAGAGCAGACAATCCTAGATATGCAACTTGCTACCCTCCTGATGTCTCACCAATGGACGCTGATGCATTAATGAGCTAATTAGCTGGCTGCTGAGTGAGCAACTACTGCACTACAGACTAAATGAATTTACACTTACAGAAACATGTGAGTAAACCCCTTAAACAGAGAAACATGCATGAAATTTAGTGAATATACTACGAAAAAAATTACAGGAAAAGATAAGCACTTAAAGCTCTGCAGATGTATATAAGCTGAGAGCCGATTCTAGGAATATACTACAACCAAAAATGGTTCAAATGGCTCTGAGCACTATGGGACTTAACATCTGAGGTCATCAGTCCCCTAGAACTTAGAACTACTTAAACCTAACTAACCTAAGAACATCACACACATCCATGCCCTAGGCAGGATTCGAACCTGTGACGGTAGCAGTCGCGCGGTTCCAGACTGAAGCGCTTAGAACCGCTCGGCCACCGCGACCGGCATGCTACAACCCCTTGTGGATCACTCTCTAGGGATCATGAGGACAAACTGACATACATTGCAGCTCCCATAGAGGCATTTAAACAGTCTTTCTTCCCACATCCATGTGTGAGTGTAATAGGAAGAAGCCCCAATAGCAGGAATACTGCAAAGTACCCTCTGCCATGCACTTCACAGTGGTTTGCAGAGTATGGATGAAGATGAAGGGTCAGTTATTTCTTTTATAGGTCTGACGTTTCTCTGGAACCCAAAGTTATGTTCCGTAAGGTTGGCTTCTACCAGTCTTTCCTGTCCTCTTGAAATAATTCGCCTGTACATTGCAACCATGAATAATTAAATTGATGCTTCAGTAATATTATCACCTATCATCACCTGCCTTCTTTGGAAATGTAATTATTACATTCTCATTGAATTCTGGAGGTATTTTGACTGTCTCATGTATCTTACACACCTGGAGCAGTAGTAGTATGGCAGTATGTTCTACCCAATTCTGAGGGGATGCTGTCTACTCCATGTTCCTTGTGTCAATTTAGGCTTTTCAGTGCTCTGTTAAGTTCTTTTCTCAGTATCATCTTTCCCATCCTACCTTTGTCCACTTCCTCTTCTCTGTCGATATTATTGTCTTCAAGTATGTTTCCTTTGTATAGCTCTTATACATATTCCGCCAACCTTTCAATCTTCCCTTCTGTGCATTGTCTGACTTCCCATCTGAGCTATTGATATTAATTTTTTTCCAGTGGATTCTTGGTAGATTACTGTCACTAGTAAAGTCTGAGGAGCGGTCAAAATAGTCTGTTAATGGCAAATAGTGTGTTAATGACATCCTAGAAATGAGTAAATATAATAAGTTGCTGTATTGTGGATTTGTGGAATGTTAGATTGGAATACAGACAAGTACTGGAAGATGGTATTTCAGTTTTCATGCTTGCATTCTTATCCAGAGCACAGAAGACGTACATGGACCCAGTATGGTGTCTCAACAGGGAAGTTGTTTATTCCTCTTTTAAATTTTTTGTGACCCAATCAGGTCTCAACATTCATCACTGGGAAAAATAAATATCTCTCTCTCTCTCTCTCTGTGTGTGTGTGTGTGTGTGTGTGTGTGTGTGTGAGAGAGAGAGAGAGAGAGAGAGAGAGAGAGAGAGAGAGTTGAGAGATGAGAGGGGGTGTGGCAGGAGAGGAGGGAGGAGGGTGGGCAGTGTTTTGTCATATAACTGAGGTACCATGTTCCAGTTCTTGTTTACATACCTACCTTCTGCTCAGTGTTCCCAGTGCGTGGGAGTGGGTTATCTTTACTGCCTATTCTGTACACAATCTACATATAATTTTTCAATATCTATTTGTTCTATCTTTTGGATGTTGTAGTTCTTCTTAATTCCTGTGTTTGCAAAGAAAAATTGGAGAGAAATTCTGCCTTATGCAAGGCACTGTTTGTATATATTGTCTATTTGCATGATGTTAACATGTCCCACAAATAGCTGGTGCACACATTACTTTCTTTCCATTTGTGACAGGTTGTTGTAAAAGGAAGAGTGTTATTGTGTCATGACTTGAATTGTTGTTCTTTCTTTTATACATCATCATATCACAAGATGAAATACAATTTTCAGCAGCAGCATCAGAAGACTGCGCAGAGTAGTAAGCTTGTTGGCTCCAACAACAAAAAAACAGTGTCTGCATCATTTAATCCTGGTGAGGTGCCTCAAGTAGTCTACAGGGTCGTCGGTACTCATTCTAATGCAAAAAAGTCTGACAGCAGTCAGCAAACTGATTATAGTGCCTTCAGGTAAGTCTTCCATTTCATTCATTTGTCCATTTTTTAAATTATCCATCCTGTCTGTGCTCTGTTTAAATTTCTTATTTGTATTGCAGACAAGTTTCCAACAACCAGTGGAAAAAGTATGTCGAGGGAGGATTACAGAGAGGAAAATCAGACTTGGAAGTGGTGAGGCCACGTTCATCTCCCAACAATGGGCAGACAGCACGTAGGCCAGAGAAGAATGAAAAATTGCGAAGGATGGGTAAGTAACATAAAAAATGTCATACTTTTTAGGTTGAAACAACTTCTTATCGCTGGGTCTACTATTTGAAACAATAAGGAAGGCTATTTTAATGAGTGACTTTCATTCACAATCCATGAAGATTAATGAGAAGACCCTAAAGACCCCAAACGTAAGTTCATTAAGCTTTCAACATCTCTGTGTGTCTTTGAGGACTTGCAAATCTAATGAAACACAAATAGTACTATTTTGGATGTACGCTGGCTTCAGAGCCTTCCTCAGAAATACATCACAACTTTGAGATATATGTGATGCCTTAATCCCATTTACAAATACCATGCATGAAAATTGCCTTTCCTCATGTTAAAAAGTTTCTCATGATACATGCTTGTAAAGGGTTCTGTATCTAGTCCATGCTTATCCACGTGTTCCTGCCTTTAATAACCAAGTATGCTGCTATAACCAGTAAGTAGTCATGAAAATGAGAATTATTGCCTTCTGCCTTAACACTCCTTAATACTCCAATATGAGACATTTGTAAGTTTGTGAGACATTCAGTCAGTGCCTTAGAGCAATACCATTATCATCAATAATGTGAATTATTATTAGGTTATCCTTGTGTTCTGATACTTGCACTCAACATTTATGCTTAATATCTGTACATACATGACTTTTCCTGCAACTTACTGTTTAACCTTAAAGCCATTTATTGACAGTTTACATTAATTCATCCATCCTGCTCTAATAATATATGCCCACTGAACTTCCTCCTCCTTATTAATCTCCATTATCTACTACTACTGGTGCTAATAATTCTACTAAATAATAGTAATAATATGAATATAATTGCTCACCATCATCTCCCTTGCCCTTCCATCACCTTTTAGTCCACTTGGCAACCTTGTGTCTTAATAGCACTTTTGTTGTCTCCCCTTATTTCCTATACCGCCCACTCAACCTCTCTTTTACCATCTTAATTAAAAACAATTAAATTTGTTTTGCTGTCATGATACACATTTTCATTTGTTTTATCAATTGTGTATGTTATTTTTCTCAGGCCTTCAGTAACACCTTACATACGTAGCCCATTTTATGGTACTTAGTTTCATTTAAGTGAGTGATATTTTATGTAACCTTAGTTGCAATTTCCTATAAGTTCTCTTGTGTCTGGAAAGTCTCTTCTGAACAGCCTCTGCCACAGCCCCTCTGAATCCTGTCAGTTTATTTTGTCCCTCTGATTTGGATTACCATTTTGAAACTGAAACTGAAACTTCAACTTTTTTTATTTTTGAATGAGTATGTTGGCTGTGAGAATTTTCTCTCTGACCACAGATTTATGAATTTTTCGCCTTTCTGAATATTTTTATATTTGCTTTTCTTGTGTATACTAATTATTTCTAACTTCAGTTTTCTTCTCTTATCAGCTGTTATTGATCTTGTTTCATAGTAAAACAAATTGCATGTTGCCCACATATTGGTTTGTGGTGCTTAAAGTCAAATGCAGATGCTTAGAGAGACTGGATGAGTGCATCTGTGTAAGTGTTCTGCATGTAAATGCAATGCATTCCTCCATGCCACCAAGATACTCTTGTTGACACATCAGTTATATTGAAGCCAAGTCATTTGTAGATGATTTTAGTAGTCCCAGTTACTGTGTTATTAGTTGGAATAAAAAGTATTTCAAACATTACATTGCAGAATAATGTACTGCATATATTCACACAGAATGCAGTGTGTTTAATATATTAATGCATGTTTTGCGGTGGTATAACTACTCAATCTTTTCAAGATACAGCCATACCCAAAAAGAGGGTGATGACCTTGTCCGTTTAAAACCTAGTGGACATCTCAGTCATAATATATACAGGAGAGTCACCAGAGGCATCACAACAAGTACACTGAGTATATAAGTATGAGGCCAATAAGCACACAGCAGTCAGTTACCATTTGACAATGCCCGTGGGGCACTTGTTTGAAAGCTTGTGGATGTGTAATTATTGAGTGTGGCTGGAAGTTGGAGAAGATTTATTCTTATGAGATATTTATGGTTAGATGAGGAAAATAGTTTAAAGAGGTACAGTGCTACAGTGTGATACTTACAGAATAAATTATAGATTTGCTGCAGCTGGAAGGTTTAGGATAAAGTTTATCCATGCAAAAATCATGTGTAGCTCTGAAAATGAGAATCACTGTGTTGTGAGTAACTTCTATGTTAATTTTTAATTTTTTGGTTTCATTCATTGTTAGTGGTGTATTTTCCTCAAACAGCAATCAATATACACTTAGTTTCATTTAAGTTAGTGATATTTTATGTAATCTTAGTTGCAATTTCCTATAAGTTCTCCTGTGTCTGGAAAGTCTCTTCTAAACATGGGCCTTTACATATGTATGTATGTATGTATGTGTGTGTGTGTGTGTGTGTGTGTGTGTGTGTGTGTGTGTGTGTGTGTGTGTGTGTGTGCGCGCGCGCGCGAGAGAGAGTGAGTGTATACCTGTCCCTTTTTCCTCCTAAGGTAAGTCTTTCCACTCCCGGGATTGGAATGACTCCTTACCCTCTCCCTTAAAACCCACATCCTTTCGTCTTTCTCTCTCCTTCGCTCTTTTCTGATGAAGCAACCGTGGGTTGTGAAAGCTTGAAATTTGTGTGTGTGTTTGTGTGTTTTTTATTGTGTCTATCTATCAGCGCTTTCTCGTTTGGTAAGTCACAGCATCTTTGTTTTTTAATATATTTTTCCTATGTGGAATGTATATGTAGGCACACTCACTATCAGCATACTGTTACTTGGTATGAAAGTGAAATATTTTAACTATGCTTATTTATGATTTGGGTGATGGTGGTGGTTATAGTATTTTGTCACTGGATTTAACATTGTTAAATTTTATGTCGAAAATGAAGTTTGTGTATGCACTTTTAAATGCTGTCAGTCATCTGGAGGTAGACCAATACTTTGCATTCCATGCTGCAAGTGCCATAGTTACAAAAATTAGCAGATTGTTTACAAAGAGCTTGGTGAAATAACAACATACTATACGTTCTGAGTGCAGAACTTCAATAAAACTGCAGTTGTGTTGGAAGAAGTTTTTCATTACATACAAGGCCTGTGCATCACATAAGCTTAAAGATATTGACAACTCATTTCCAATAACATACATTTATATTAAGATACTTGCTCTTGCTATTTCTGACAGCTGCAGAAGCTAGTTTTTTAATGTACATGAACATGTGTTTTATTAATTCCGTGTATGAACTGGTAATAAAACAATATCAAAATTGTAAAATACTGTGAATCAGGGAGTCTTCTGAATACTTAGTTCTAATTTTTGCTGCAGTGTCATATTTGAAATTCTCAGGCTCATTTTGGGTTTTTGCTTACAAGGGAATCTTTTCACAGGTGTGAAGGATGAAGTACCACCTAAAGAGCGGGAGTATGGCAGTGGAGAGAAAATGGCAAGACCAGCAACATCCCTACGTTCGAATGGGGAGGGTAAGAGTAGTGGTGGCAGTGGGGGTAAAGTAAGAGGAGTACCTCAAAGTTTTGGTTATGTGAAGAGACCATCAAGTGGTGGGGGAAAGGGTGGAGGTGAAACTCGTACAGCACAAGTAGCTGCAGTGCCACGAACAAAGCTGAAAGTGTCTGGTGGGACACAGACATGTAGTGCAGACCTACAACAGCAACATCACCATCATCAACAACAACACCAACAGCAGCAGCCACAGCAACAGCACCACCACCACCACCACCATCACCAGCAGCAGCAGCAGCAGCAGCAGCAACAACAACAACAGCAGCAGCAGCAGCAGCAGCAGCAACAACAACAGCAACAACAATATAAGCTGTCACAAAGTGTCCGTGAGCGACTTCTGTTGGGATCACAAAGTCTCCCTCCACGTTCATCTCCTCTCCGTTCAACTGATGGCTCTCTTTCAGACACAACTGCAACTCATTATGCCGAATTGCAGTCATATAGTCCATACAGTGCCTGGTTGCGACACAGCTCCACATACACAGCCTCACTGCCCGCTCGGACAACTGCAGGTATGTTGTTCATTAGGTGACCAAGACACATCAGTTTGTAAAATATGAAATTCGTAAATTCATAACTGTGTGTTTAAAATTTAAGGCTGCCAGCAATATGCAAGTTAGATATATTGTCAATATTTTCATAATTCAACAGTTCCCAGATACTTGAATTAACTTGGGTAACACTGTTTTGCCTGAGAACAATGTGTAAACCTCAGACATTATTTTATTAACTTACAAGTAACTTTCTTAATTTTTGTGTCCCTTAAATTTCAGCAACCTCCTGCAAACCATATTACTTATTATTGGTTACATGGAAGTCAATATCATGCAGGAATGATAGGATTGGTGTTTGTAAAACTGCCTAACAATTTATATCTAAAAACAAGGATGATGAGACTTACCAAACAAAAGCACTGGCAGGTCGATAGACACATAAACAAACACAAACATGTTTGTGTGTCTATCGACCTGCCAGCGCTTTTGTTTGGTAAGTCTCATCATCTTTGTTTTTAGATATGTCTAACATTTTAAATGAACAAATCCTTAAACAAAAGAGAGAAATAAAAGGGCCCCATGATTTGCACAATACAGCCATTTATTTGTGTAAAAGCTAGACAAATAATTTCTGAGTTACTCGGGTTATGTAAAATTGAGCAGTTTAAAGCTGTGTATGTATACACAGTGTGGCCAGGATATCTCCAGACACCTGTTGCTGTTAATTTCAAAGATGGTAACCATGTACATGTTAGTGTATAGCCGTCATTTTGCTACAATTGTAGTATTTAATCCTCAGGGAAAGATTTCCGTGAAGATTTTTTACACAGGAAAAGTTTTTTTTGTTGTTGTGAAGGGATGTCTAATGTTGAGCTTTTGGGCAAGTGAAGTGGCACTGAACCAATGATTTAGTTCATCTCAGAGATGCTTATTGGCTCAATATTGTGGTTTACAGTGGACCATTACAACAAATCCACTGTAGTTTCTTTGAACCTCAATACAAAGGTCTTTGATTTGTAAACAATAGCTTAAGAGAAATTTGGTTGCTCAAATCACAAAGGTTTTTGAGGAAGAATTGTCACTGTTGTAAAATTTGAGGATATTGTTTATCATATGGGAGGAGATTCATCAATAACAACCCATCAACTAGCTTGTGAAATGCTCATGTCAAAGAACACAGTGTGGAGGTCACTGGTAGAGCACTTGTTAATACCATATCATAAATAATAGGTGCAAGCTATTGAGTCAGATGATTATGAGTTGATAGTTCAGTTTGTAATAGATTGTTAGCAACAATTGTTGTAACTGGAACTATATGCTAACATATAGCATATCAGAAAGGGCTTTGGAAAACAATTTCAGATGTGTGTACATACTTGTGTTTAAGCGAATAGTTTTTGTGGGAACAAGTGAACAGTCAGAAGGCTTAATACAAAGACAGAGTTTGACGTGAGTGCCCCATGTGGCAATGTTTACACTGCAGTAGCAGTCTGCCCAAATCAACTTTCAATTTTTGCTCATTTATCTCAGATATTTTAACTAAATGTTTCAGCACCATTGTCAGTAACCATTAAAATATTGTATTTGTTTTTTTATGAGCTTTCAAATCCTGTTAAAAAGTATATTTTTCCATTTAAAAAACACTTGTTTCGATATCTCAGTTGATACAAGATTCAAGAGAAATCAACATGCAGCAAAATTATGTGCCCATCTGTGTGTTGTCGTATTCCGTAAACAGAAGTTTCATACCTCAAATGATTCACAAAATAAAAGTGGTAAAACTTGTAGGTGATTCACCCTGTACACTGGCAAAGTTGCCGGGGAATTTACCTCTTGTTGTCTGAGAGAGGATACAGTTTCAATGGGATGGTTTACCATCCTACTTTGCACCTTTGGTGCACTTGTCCACTACATTGGACAGCTGTTAATGATCACTTCTTTGGCATTTTCAATCATTCATGAGGCTGCAAATGCAGGCAGTCTACTCGAGTGTGTATGGTGATGTGCCCTAAATGCATTTGCAACCTTAAAATTCGTTGAAAATGCCAGAGAATCGAACATTGATAGCTGGACACTGCAGTGAACATGTTCACCATAGGGTTAGTATTAATGTCCATGAGTAATTGAACTACAGGTACCATGATCTTTGGATTACAATGGGAGATCCTGTCCCACGCCCAGCCTGATTGCCAGATGTAACACTTGTGGTTCCCCCTCCCCTCCCCCCCCCCCCCCCCCTATTAGTTTGCTATATACTACTGATTTATGAAACACAAATAGAAATTAAAGTGGGACTGCTTGGTAGAGTTCTAGCTGTGTGTCTTATTGTATAATATACAAAAGAGAGATTCCAGTTGGGCAAAATTTTATATGCCATTGTAATTCCTGTATTGAGACTGACAGTTGTCACTTTGTAAGATGTAAGTTGTTGCTCTGTGGTGAATGCTGTTCATGTTTATTTCAATAAAAACTGAATATTCATTTTTTTACCATTTGTTTTTTATAATTAAGTTCCTGTTTAAGAGTCTCAATCCTCTTTATAATTTCAATACTTAAAGTTTGGGCCACCCTGTATACCCCCTGTATTTGTAACGTGGTGACACGCTTAGCATGATTGTACAGTATCTGGAAGGATTTCAAAACGTTAATGGAATGAAAACTAATGGATCTTCTAGGAACACGAAATTAGTGGAAAGATATATCTCTCAGAATCAATTGACCACTGTACATATTACAAATATTCAGTATTCATACCCCAGGAACTTGCTTCATTTGAAACAATAAAACATATCACCTCAGTCTTTTGCTCAAAAAACAATGTCTTTGTATATTAAATTTTTTTTTAATTATTTTAATTTAATCCACTGTATCTAATGTGCAGTTGATTGCTTTGATATTGTGCGAAAAGACTGAAGAGTTTAAATGCCAATACTGTTTTCTACTTTTAAAAATTTTTTCTCAGTTTGTTTTCTGTGTGTTGTGTTTAGCTGCTCATGCTTTCTTGTCTTTCAGTTGGGCTTGTGGAGGCCGACAGTGTTGAATCTCTGTGTTCACTGCCTGCACAGCTGCAACACCGAGCCAGCCTCACACACACACGTTTATTAATGCACCAGCGTGATGCTACAGCATCACCTGTGCCTCGCCTTAACCGCAGTAATAGTATTAGGTCAGTAATAACACAGTAAGGAAATATCTCATATTGTCTTCATACTTGTTGTTGCTGAGTGTCATAGCAAAATGTTACAGAAGTTATGGCAAAGTTTATGAATATAAAGTGTCTTCAAGACAGTGATAAAATATGAGAAGGGGAAAAGGTTCACAGTATTGTACATATTTGGGATCAATTTAACTGAGCGGGGTAACACAGTGGTTAGCACACTCTACTCATATTTGGGAGGATGATGGCTCAAACCTGCAGCTGGCCATCCCAATTTAGGTTTTCCATGATTTCCCTAAATCACTTAAGACAAATGTCACTTAAGGTGAATGCCGCCAAAAGGGTACGACTACTTTCCTTCTCCGTCCTTCCCTAATCCGAGCTTGTGCTCTGTTGTTGACAGAATGTTGAACACTAATATCACCCCCCTCCTCCTCCAGATCAGTCTAAACAGAAAGCAGTTGTAAAAAGTGATTATATAGCAAAAATATAAAGGTAATTTTTTCTCAATACATTGAGGAAGTTCATATTTGTTTTTATCACAACTGTGTTGTGATTTCTTTTTCACCTTCAATACTTCTTTGAATGGAATATCTTGGTGCTTTATGGCCTAACAGAAAAAAATCCATTTAGTGTTGTGTGACTCAAAGTAACATGGGTGTCCTTTTACAAACAATGAGAGTCCCACTTGGTGAATTTAAGTGGCAAGAAAAGACTTGAGATCCTCAGTGTCACTCAAATTGTAATGTGAAGGATGGAATAGCAGCAGCAGCAGCAGTAGTAGTAGTAGTAGTAGTAGTAGTAGTGTATATAACATATTAAAGAAGAATATCGTACAGAACTGTGAAGAAATCGTGAAAATACAGCTGTGGCTGCACAGATCCTTAGTGGCATTTGAAGTGCAGTTATATTTTGACCATCCTCCATGACAGATAACATTTCCTGAAGCCTTGGGATATGAGAGTGTTGTGCAACATGACAGTCATAGCTTCATTTATTTGCATCAAATCTGGGTTTTGACTGGTCTTGTCCAACTTTATTTTCTCTAATTTGCCAACACTTCACTTCTTGTCTGGGGCATAGAACTTTCAACACACTTCTAGGAAATAGTTGTAGTAGTTGTTTTGGTCTAAAGTCATTGGTGGTTTCAGTTGCTTAAATACTTCTTGGCATTCATGTCTTCTGTTAAATAGGTTTTGTGTCATCAGCTTGGAAATAACATTTCATTAGAGATATAAATGTAAAGCTATCATCAGTCTATAGGGTGGTTTTAATGATGCGGTATGTTATAAAGAATTATCGTAATGGGCAGTTCATTCTTTCCATCCTGCAACCTAGGGAAAACCTCTCCTAGACCTATCATTTAACAAGATATCGAACAACAACTGCTATGTCAACTAGCACATTTCACTCATGTTTGAAGAACATTGCTAGAGGTGATTATCATATTGAACAACAAAAGAAATTATAGCTCCAGAATCTTAAGTCCTGTCCAGACACATGACCTACTGAGACTTCAAGCCACCTCATCCACATAATAAACAAAATTACTATTATTTATTGTGCTCAAATTTGGGAGTGTATTGGCTGCTACCCATAGATCAATGTATACCAACACAGTTGTTCTTTGTCTTTTTTTTATCTTTTGCATGTGTCTGTTAATTTTTCAGTTTGTAATTGCTGTGAAACATTAGTTGGGATGTGACCTTAATGTTAAAGTTTCTTCACTCACTACAAAAGCTGAAGAAGTGTTAAGTTAGTATTGAATTAAAGTTAATCAAATGTTATTAGATTTCAGAATCAGAATAGATGTTACAATAGCTGCCTAGAGTATTAATACTCGTTGCAGTTTCTGTAATGTGTATTTCATAAATGTTGTTGATAAAGAGCATTTTCACACTATATATCAGTGAATTCTGAAATCTGAAAGCCATAACACTAAAATCCTTTTTTATAATTAACAGTTTTTATTTGTACTCCTTCAGCTTTGGTAATTTTTAATTGCCGTACATAAACTTCAGTTCCATACAAACTATGACCTGGCTGTCTGCATGAACAAAGTAACAGTTTGAATGAAAATGTGTGTTCTCATCATTGAATTGTAAATCTTACTGTTATGCATTTGGTTTCTCTTCTAATAAATAGTTGCTTGATGTCAGTTTATGTGGTTCTGGTAATAATATGTTTCACACTACATATCTGTTAGATTAAGTTAAGCAACCATAGCTTATAACCTCAGTATATCAAATTCATTTCTCTTTTCTGCTAATTTAATTTAAACTATTTACATTATTCTAATATTCCTTTGTTTTGCTGATGACTGAAGAGATTATTTTATCAACTGCATTGATCAGCTAAACTGTTTCCATTTGCTATAGAAAGTAATTTATGAATTGAATCTATTTATATTTACAACGTTATCAAAGTTCATCCAGTAATATCGTTGCTGGGACATGATAAATATTCTTGTTTTGTGCTCTTGGCAGCCATCTCAGGGACCGGACATTTCCAAGGTACAGTATTCACACACATTAAAAAGGCCCTCTGCTTGATATTTCATTTGCAGTTTAGGCATAACTTCCTGGTACCAGATTGTCATTTGTAAGCTTTTTCTCAGCTGAATATTCCGCATCACAATTTCAGATTGTTATTTACACAGGCTCTTTGTAAGCTTTTCTCTTTCTATTATAATAGTTTCCATATTTTCCCATTTCTGTTTTTATTTTTGGATGGAATCTTTTTTTCATTACTGTTTTCTTTTTTGTAATTTTGAATCAATCTTTATTGTTGCCCTATGGTTCTTGTGATACTCCTTCCCCCTCGGACTGCTTTTCATAAATCCTTTTCTTTTACAGGTTCCTTATTTTTGCTATTATTATTATTATTATTATTATTATTATTATCAGCATCATTATTATCATCATTATAATCTTCCCTGTTTAGTGAACCAACTGTTATCAGTTTTTGCCCTCCCTTTACATTTAATGAAACAGATATTCAGTGTCTCATAATTTCAGAACTGCATTACTGATTTCTAAGCTCACCTATACCTGGGTCAGTTAGTCTGCTACCAGTATCACCAGCATTGGAATTACTTCATGTATGAATAAATCATATCCCACTGATATTCGGTAATGCTTAGCAGTATATTTTTTGATAATACTCATGTTTTTTTTCCCTTCTGTTCTGGTCTGTATTTCAGCATTATAACTGGGATGACGTACAAAGAATGATATGTCCTCTTTCAATAATTATTCTCATGGATTTCTTGAAAATAATGTTGAGACTTAACTGTCTTGAATTACTGACACAGGAAACTTATGCTAACCTTTCCTGGCCACTTTGCCCCCTGCCTCCTCCCCCAATCCCTCTTTCACCCTGATATTCTCAGTTTTGACATATATTCCTTTGATATTACTCACATATATTCATATGTCATATTCCCCCAAGCCTCTGTTGTCAGTCCTTCCACTCCTTCATTTCTTTATTAATTGTGTTCAATTTAAGTATTGCATTCTTCCTAATAACTGGAGTGCAAATTCTTTCTATGTTCCTAGTTGGGAATGTGGATGCTTTTACAGCATTGTTCCTGCTGCTTCTCTGACCACAAGTCCTCCTTGAACTGCTAAACATGAAGCATTTGGCAAATCACCTTCAGGTGTCCTCCCACTAAGTTTGCTTCTACCAGCAGGTTTTATACTGGTTGTAATTTTCAAGGGTGTTCCAGCAGATGATGTCTTGGAAACTGCACAATATTTCAGTGAGGCAGCTGCTCTTCATCTTCAGGTCTGACTGGTGAGCCATAGTGGCTCGCCAGTTTATATATTGGTTCACTAGAGAAAAGCAGGTGCCAGAAAACAAGGCTGTTAACATTATAGTGGGGGACGTTAACATTCAGAGCCCCCTGCTAGAGAAATGACCCAAGGACTGCGCGCGCGCGCACACACACACACACACACACACACACACACACACACACACACACACACACACACACAGATTGTAAGAAAGCCCAGCTTCAAGCTGTGTGGACCCCAACTTGTGCTTGTGCTGGCCTGACTGTCCTGACTTCGAGCCCCCATCAGTATAATCCCATTGAATTCGTTTCCCTGCAGTCAGTGGCACTAAAGCTGATTCCCACACTTTGCTAATCTGGAATCTAGTGACTCTGTTGAATAAGTTCTTTTCTGTTTGTGTTTTGACTGCTTCTGTAATGAGTAAATCCCAGTAGGTGGAGGCGAATAAGGCAACTTTTGTTTTGTGTGTAGTTGATGCCATCTTCTATATCCATAGACAGTGGTTACTAGCTGCAGATTTTTGTGCCTGACCTACTTTGGTGTTCAGATCATCTTGTATATTCCCTTTAGACTTAGGTTCTTTTATGGACCCATCAATGTTTGCTTATGGCCCTGGAAGAGTGAAGAGAACTTTTATTCGGTGGCTTGGGAACAGCCTGCCATCTTAAAGGACATGCTGCCAACAGAAGGCAGGAAAACCATGTACAGTAAAACCCAATTTTTATGTTCCCAAATTTTAAGTTTTCCCACTTTCTACATTCACTTTTGTTGGTCCCAACAGAAGTCCATTGTCTCAATAAAATGTTTTCTCATCATTAACAGCAGAAAATGCAGACTGTGCATTAAATTATTGATCATGTAATATAGCGTTAGCACGGTTAGCAAGATTTTCATTGTTGGCGTGTTGGCCCATGTTCGCAACGTTTGATAGGATGGGAAAGTATGCTGAGCAGTGCCTTAATGATAATCACAACCTGATGATAGTAACTCTAATAGCAACCTTCCTTCTGTTCATGGCATTGTATTACAACAGCTTTAATTTATTTCATAGTCATTTATACAAATAAATGCTGCTTTTGAAGACAACCATCTCTATAATGGGTTTCCACATATTATTACTTCTGTGTGAAATATGCTAATACGTACTAGGCGGACAGTTTTAGGTTGTTATGACCTCATGTCAGATGTAAACATTCCTCCTCAAGATGCTCTATAACATGATAATTTCCACCCTCCTTCTCACCCTGGATGTCGCTTAACTCAGTGACGTCCTTGTTGGCAAGTCAGCAACCAACTGTAGATTTCGTGCCTATTCTTCTGTGTTTATGAAGACTGCCAGCTTTAGTGTTTTAACCAATATTATGTTACAAGTTTTATTAACAATAATTTTGTAATGGTTTTCAAAAATAAGTTTCACATTAGAATATGAATGTTTTTAATGTGGTTACATGAAATACTTTAGCTTTCGTGTTTTATTTACACCACTGGACATGACTGGAATGAACAGGACATCCACGCATGCATTTGTGTGTCAGGACTCAGCTTCCTGTTCACTTGAGTGCATTTGTTGGATATTTTCTACCCGCATGAGAATTACACACATGGCTCTCCCACCACCACGTGTTTGTATGTTTTGCTTATTGTACTTCTCTGCTCACACCTCAAATTCTGGCAGGGCCAGTAAACATAATCTTTCCTCTTCTAACAGTTCATGTTACTATCTCTGACAGAGCAAGATACTTTAAGTTTTGATAGAACACACTCATTGCATTATCACACTCCCAAAATTTTCAGTAATAATTCTTCTCAGGTAATTACCCTAAAATTGAAATCGAAATGACAGTTGCTTAAGCTACATGTTACCCCCCTTCCCCCCTTTCCCCTCCACCGTAGGATTTTGCCTTTTCCCATGCCATGTGATAATGCCTTGCACTTGACTATAGATTGTAACCATATTCTGCTGACCAAGTGAAACTATTTGTACAAGTGCACTTGAAAACCATGTTATCTGTTAATCGCTGCACAATGTCAATCTGGAATAAAGCCAAGCATTATGACCGAGCTTAACTAAATGTCCATCAGTGAAACTTGTTTCAGACTAACCTGTGGTGCAACCATTGCAGATTTAGCTTCCTCCTTCACTGATCATTTGCCCCTGAATCCCAGAGGCATCAATGAGTTTTGTTCACCTGTCACCCCGTAGCAGAGCAAACAGCTCAATGAAAAGTACTCATATTTTACAGTTTTATAAAATTGTATTGATGATGAGTGTAAATGTGGGCAGCAGGTTTGTGAAGCCCATGTAGGAGCATGGCAGTAGGAAACTTTCAGCTTCTGTTTTTCTTTTACCCCCCTCCCTCGCCCCCCCCCCCCCCCCGCACACACACACACACACACACACACACACACACACACACACACACACACACACACACACCAGTGACATCGGGTCACCTCTCGTAACTGTAAATCATTAATTTTTGTCTGTTGTGTGGTGTCACCGCCAGACACCACACTTGCTAGGTGGTAGCCTTTAAATCGGCCTCGGTCCGTAGTATACGTCGGACCCGCATGTCGCCACTATCAGTGATTGCAGACCAAGCGCCGCCACACGGCAGGTCTAGAGAGACTTCCTAGCACTCGCCCCAGTTGTACAGTCGACTTTGCTAGCAATGGTTCACTGACAAAATACGCTCTCATTTGCCGAGACGATAGTTAGCATAGCCTTCAGCTACGTCATTTGCTACGACCTAGCAAGGCGCCATTACCAGTTACTATAGATGCTGTAAAACATGTACCGTCAAGAGCGATGTTCACCAATTATGGATTAAAGTTAAGTATTCCAGCAGCTACGTACGTTTTTTGTTAGTCTCATTTCCTTGACCTGTTCCAGACCTCACGCCAGCCTGTGCGAGCTAAAACGCGTGCCTTTCAGCTTCCTCTCATAGTGGGTTGGCTCTCTTGCCAATCCACAACATGTTTTATGTTTTCCATCAGATTTTTCATGCTTATAACGTCACTCTAACTTCCAAAGTACAGTTTTCTGTACATGTCAGAGCATTTTGATCAAAGAAATAATGATGTAATCCATGAATAGTTGCTGAGTCAGTAATATGTGACAGTAGAACTACAAAAGAAATACTCTCATCTTTGGAATGAAAGTTTGATATTGATTAGTTTTTGTTGTGGTCTGTTGTTATTTGTTTCAGCTATAATTTAAATGTATCATACTTAATTATTTGAGAAGTCAGAATTATAGATTCTTTGACTGATCCTACTCTCCCTCATCTAATAAACATCTCCCTCCCTCCCTCCCTCCCTCCCCCCCCCCTCTCGTCTTTTTGTTGGTATCATTCCAGTTCATTACTTATACACAACATTCTTCCTTTTTTTGTGTCAAGTACTTCTTGTTTCAGCTATGCTATGAGAATATTTACTCCGAAGCAGATTTGTTTCCTTCCTTCCTTCACTGACTGTCAGTGTATTATTATTTCTATAATTTATTTGCTTGTTTAGTTGGCTGTCACCTGTACTGTTCTACACTGTGTGATCAAAAGTAACTGGACACCTGGCTGAAAATGACTTACAAGTTTGTGGCACCCTCCATCAGTAATGGTGGAATTCAATATGGTGTTGGCCCACTCTTAGCCTTGATGACAGCTTCCATCCTCACAGGCATATGTTCAGTCGGATGCTGGAAGGTTTCTTGGGGAATGGCAGCCCATTCTTCACAGAGTGCTGCACTGAGGAAAGGTATCGATGTTGATCGGTGAGGCCTGGCACGAAGTCGGCATTCCAAAACACCCCAAAGGTGCTCTAAAGGATTCAGGTCAAGACTCTGTGCAGGCCACTCCACACTCCATTACAGGGATGTTATTGCCATGTAGCCACTCTGCCACAGGCCGTGCATTATGAACAGGTGCTCAACCATGTTGAAAGATGCAGTTGCCGTCCCTGAATTGCTCTTCAACATGGGAAGCAAGAAGGTGCCTAAAACATCAATGTAGGCGTGTGGTGTGATAGTGCCACGCAAAACAACAAGGGGTGCAAGTCCCCTTCATGAAAAACACAACCACACCATAACACCACCGCCTCAGAATTTTACTGTTGGTGCTACACATGCTGCCAGATGACGTTCATTGGGCGTTCGCCAGACCCACACCCTGCCATCGGATCCCCACATTGTGTACCATGATTCATCACTCCACACAACATTTTTCCAGTATTCAATTGTCCAATATTTACGCTCCTTATACCAAGCGAGGTGTCTTTGGCATTTACCGGCGTGATGTGTGGCTTCTGAGCAGCTGCTCAACCATGAAATCCAAGTTTTATCACCTCCTGCCTAACTGTGATAGTACTTGCAGTGAATCTTGATGCAGTTTGGAATTCCTGTGCGATGGTCTGGATAGATGTCTGCCTATTACACATTACACCCCTCTTCAATTGTCGGCGGTCTCTGTCAGTCAACGGACAAGGTAGACCTGTATGGTTTTATGCTGTACGTGTCCCTTCAGTTTTCCACTTCACTATCACATCGGAAACAGTGGACCTAGGGATGTTTAGGAGTGTGGAAATCTTGTGTACAGATGTGTGACACAAGTGACACCCGACCACCTGAACACATTCGACGTCCTAAGTTCCACAGAGCACCCCATTCTGCTCTCTCATGATGCCTAATGACTACTGAGGTCACTAATATGGAGAGTACTTGGCAGTAAGTGGCAACACAATGCACCTAATATGAAAAATGTGTGTTTTTGGTGGGTATACTTTTGATCACATGGTGTATACTCTGTATGAAATTGGTACTGCACATTGTAATGTATTTTGTCAAAATGATTCAGCATCTTTAACATTTCAAAAGAAGCCTACTTGGAAACAGAAATAATCCATGTTCTTGTACGTGAGCGTGAAATGTTACATTAAATTGAAGAGCACCTATTTATCAGCTATTGATATAGTTGCAGTTGTGATGTGTTTGGCAGGACATAATACTGCCTTGGACAATAAATCTCAAACTTATGTTACTTTGCCTTGAACTAAAATGAAGCAGGCAAGAAGGGATGGATTGGGGAAAATTTGAAAGAAAGGGAAGAAGTCACTTGTGATATCAGTAAGGGCACATTAGGTAAGGAATTGGAACCGTAAGTAGCATTGGGATCAATTCCACATTTCAGTTATGCTATTTTGTCTTTAGCTTACAGTGAAACAACAGTGTGAGGTGACCAGCAATCTTTATCTTTTGTTACTTTGCCGTAACTTAACTAAATTACTACTGCTTCAGAGATTGGTAAATGGGTCCACTTCACCTGCGTGTATTTGGTTTTTAGTTTTATTTTCAATTTTTGTGTTGAAATGTGCATATGGCATTTGTGGCCGGATCCCCCTTCTGGGGAATTTGGCCGCCTGGTGCACGTATTATTAGTTGATGCCTCTTTGGTGACTAACATGTTGATGGCGATAAAATGATGATGAGGACAACACACACACACACACACACACACACACACACACACA